>NC_134647.1:20860562-21060562 GCF_030463565.1 Pelecanus crispus
CGAGGTAGAGCAGTCAGTCCATTGAATGCATCTGACCTCAATACTGGCCATAAAACCTCCTCCTTAATGACGGCCTTTACTAGATCTAGGCCAGCGATGTCGCTCCAGTCCACGGGAGGTCCTTGGTTGATAATCTCATTGGTAACAAGGTCAATGAGGTGTGTGTCAGTATTCTTCAGTTGCTCGTCCACAGAGTGGTTGGATGAGGTAGCTGCACGAAGTCCCGGGCCTTGCATTGGGTGAGGGAGGAGCTGCCTGTGCTCATCACCGTGCTCATTCATTACTGGGGAGGTATACTTCCCAAACGAGTCACTCGATCTCGAACCCAGTGAGTTTTTAGCAGTACTATAGGATGGGGGTGTTAGAGCCCTACTGGACTGGCTGCTGAATTTCCTTTGCTGTTCAGAGGACATTAGCTGCTTTGTTGGCTTAAATGCTAAGGATGATGTTTCAGCACTTCTGTCAAAACCATTCCCCCTGTTTGCATTTGAAATGCTGTTGTCGGGCATTCGATACATGGGACTCTGCGTAGATCTCTGTTGGCCATAGCTGTAATTTCCATAACTGGAGTCCATTTCTCCTTGCCCTGCCATGTAGAAAGCTTTCCTTTTGAGAGAGCTGGCTGAACTGTTTGTCAGGGCAGACGGCGCAATGGGCGTCAGACCGTGGCCCTGGTAGGAGTAGCTGGGGACGGTGGTGGGGGGCAGAGGGGTCGGAGCAGGGATTCCTGAAGGCAGGTACGCTGAGGGTGGCGGGGCACCCCCAGGGCTGTACCCAGGGCCAACAGCGGTTTGAGGAGGATAACTGGCAGAAGGGTAGCTGTAACTGGAGAGGTTAGAGGTCCCGTTGTAGCCGGGGACGAGGGCTGGTGGTGGCGGCGGTGGCGGGGGCTGTAAAAGTCCCGAGCTGTGTAAGGGGGATGGATGAGGGGATGGAAGTGCAGGTGCTGGCTGGCCACTGTAACTGGTATGCAAGTAGGAGCCATTGTATCCTGCGGCATATTCCTGAGATGGGAGCCCTGAATGGAGGCTGGGAACGGTGTGACTTCCGCAGGTGCTGCTGGAGTAACTGGGTTCCGCCAGGTTACTGGCCACCCCAGGAGAGCTCCCGATGCTGGCCGAGACGTCTGCGGGAGGGAGGGCTGCACTTACCCCAGCTTTGCTGGCGGTGATAACATCTGGGACGCAGTTCATGGGATACACGCTCTCCGAGTTCAGCGACGGCTGCCAGGGCTCGCTTTCATTCTTCCGGCCGTTCACCAGCCCCGAGGGAGCCTCAGAGTAATTGCTGAGAATGGGCCGCTCGGCCGGGCCTTCCAAAATACCGGAGTATTTTTCCGCATACTTTTTCAGCAGATTGGAGGCGGTCAGAGCCGAGATGTCGTCGTTGGCCCAGGCGTACTGGTAGGTGCGCTGCAGGTGCCCCCGGTAGGCTTCCACCTTGTGGGCAGGGGACCGGGTGGTTGACGTGATATCAAAGTGCTGTTCTGGCCACTGGGCATGCTCCGGCGTCCACTGCATCTTCAAGCCTAGGGCGGCAGGAAAAAACAAAGTTAACAGCGAGCTTGGCCTTTTTCCGATGCTTTTAAATGAGTTCTCAAACGTACTGTCTGTGAACTTCTTCAGCTCTCTGAAACACTGTGCTTAACACCACAAATCCTTAAGGAAAGAAAATGCAATGCCCTTATGAAGGAGTATAAGCTGCTTGGTTTATTGCAGGCACATACGCGTGCTGCCACATTTTTTGTCGATTCAGTAGGGGGTTATTTCTTAGTTTAAAAAAATAAGGTAATGCCAGGTTTCTCGAAGTAATTAAATAAGACTCAGTACATTTTAAATACTCTGAGTGCAGATTTATTGTTAACATACGAGGCATCCAACTGCTCTGTCCTCTCTCATCACTGTTTCAATTTTGTATTTTAACCAATATAAAAATATGAGACACAGCTGACAGATCACATCTAGGATACCTCTCTTATTTGGTACTGAACACCTAGTTAGCACAGTATAATGCACCCTGCGCAGAACAATATGACACAGACATAGCAGGTCATTCCATAATCCAACTCTCATCTAAAGTGGTCCACGACAGTTTCAAATCTGCTTCGTGGAGTGCAGCAAAGCAATCTCCCAGGCAGCGCTCCGTCGCTTTCATCACACAAAGCCTACAACTCGGTATGAATTACAACTGGCTCCTTTCTGCCTCTCAGTTCTGTTGTTGAGGCACTGGAAAAAAACCCAAGCATGACTTGTCTGTCGGTCTCCTTGCTTGCTCCCCCCTCACAGCCTCCAGGGTACAAAGAAAGAGGGTTTTACAAAAAAAAAAAAAAAAAAAAAGAAAAAAGAAAAAAGAAAAAGAAATGAAGCCAAGTCCCTAAAAGTTCTGTGGCTTCCACAGCTGGCCATAAAGAACCCCACCAAACCCTATCAAAAAAAAAAAAGGAAAAAAATGCAAATGTCATTTTTAAGCAATTAATCTTGTAAATAATGTGATGTGAATTATCGCCCCTCCTCGTAATCCACTGTGCGCAGTAAGAGCAATTTATAGGCATCAAGATAACCCCCCCCAAGTCGTACCTATGCATGGTAAACACATTGCTGATTTTGTACAGCTGTATCAAACAGACCTCCTTAATCTCTCTCGTATTACCAAAAGTGATTTTTGCAAACTGTCTTGTGCCCTCTGGCACAGATTCCCTGATAAGGAGGAGGTCTAGTCGAAATGAAGCATCTGTGGCACTAGCTCCCCTCTGAATTACTGCAGTCTATTTTGACAGCTTCTACCCCCTCCTGTTTTTCTCCCCAACCCCTTTAGCTCTTCATTGCCTGACTCTGGCATCTGACATGGCCAGCTTAGCCTCGCTGAGCTAAACCTAACACAGCACACAGTTTGGTAACAGAATGGCATGTTTATTCCCTTCTGACTCCCTCTTCCTTGTTTGCAAAACCACTGCACCAGACACTGGAAGTTAATTAGCAGGATGATGCTGTGCTAATTGTGTTAATTTACAAGGTTTTAGTCAAAGAGAATCATGCCAGGGCTGGCACTGCTGTCATGCTTCCGACTTAATGATTAAGAAATACTGAAAACAAGGTGGGAAGGATTGCAGTAATTACACAATAAATGAATAAAGCAACAGATTCATTTGCAATTATATTTTATTGCAGTTGCACTCATTTGCATTTGGATTCTTCATTTTTATTTTTGGATTCATGTATTTGCAAATCACCAAATCATTTAAATTTAGCCTGAAAACTGCAAAGCACCTCTAATTGAGCCTTACATTTTATTAGTACAAGTACCACAAATCTCAGTCCACATGAGCATGCCATTGATTACTTGTGGATTTTTTTTTCCTGAGCGTTCTCTTTCTCTCTCATTTTTCAAACACTTTGACAACTTGAGAAAAATGTCTGTTAACAATTATACAGTTATCCTATAAAAGTTAATTCAGAGAAGTGCTTTTGACAAATGCAGCTTTGAGACTGAGTTTTTGGCAGATTTATTTCTTTCATTTAGCATTAATATAATCTTTTTTGCTAATTGTTTCTGATGTTTCAACCACTGCCTTTCAGAGGGGGTAAATGTATCATGAAATTGGGTGAAATTATAGAAATCATACTCATATGAAAAAAATGCAATTTTAATGAGAAACTATCAGAAGCTTTTCAGAAATCATACTTTGTTAAATTCAGACGGAAATCTGAAGAGCAAATCACCAAGAACCAATTGCAAGTAATCAGTATCTAAAATTCTTCCTAGTGTCATGGGATTTACTTCAAGCTTTTTTAAAAGGAAAAAGTATTAATGTTCCTGTAACATAGAACTGCCTAACAGACATACAAGTTCATTACCCCTATTAAAAAAAAAAAAAAAAAAAAAAGCCAAACCAACCAACCAAAACCTATCTGTGTTCTGTGATATTGGCCTTAGGAGGTTACCCAAACACTGAAAACTTCCATTACAGAGATACAGAAGAACTTGAGCAGATTGATGCCACACTAGATACTAATGAACGGATGCCATGAGAAAGACTCTTCACAAAGAATGTACTAAAGCAGCGGTGAAACTTTTGAAAAAGAAGGTAAAATAGGCATGGATGGCGCAGAGAATCTGGCTGGGCTACTACTTGTACTGTAGTTAATGAATATCCTTTTGGCACATTGTCTTTAATGGCTTGTAAAAGACAGACTATTCAATTTAAAGAGATAAAAGAATGCACTAGGTCAGAGCACAACAACATATATCATACTTGGCAAGCTTTTCAAAATACCTTTCACAAATACTTAAAAAATTTAATCGGTCTTTTTTATTTAGAATTTTAATGTGCTTTTAAAATAAAATAATTCTATTTCTAGTCACAGTGGGGACGTATTTAGATGGTGTAAAAATTCAATTCTTTGAATTTTGTCTAGATTAATTTATTTTCCTTATTATGAGGCTGCAAAAGAATGTCAGAAAATCTGAATTATCTGTTATAAGAGGAGGGGGGAAATCACATCATCAGCATTCTTTATTTGGAATAATTGCTAGATAGACCAGTAGTTTCACATTGTCATGCTATCTTTGGATATGCTCGCTGCACAATAATTGAAAGTTTATTTATTGATGCATATTAAATACCAATGCATTTAACAAAGGCTGTAAAGGCAGGATTAGGCTTTGATTAGATAAGCTTAAGAGAACAGGACTGTTCTCATCCCGTGAAACATGAGCATTTATTCCAGCACATTGCAATCATTAGTGTTATTTGGAAGCATAGGTTAATAGTTAACCATAAGCATATTTTTTGCATTAGTATGCAGTGAAGAAATCTGTATTTACATGGAATCCACTGGAATGGTCTGGACTGGGGGGCACAAATAGCCATTTTCTCAATTTGATATTAATCGAAAAAGCAGCAAACTTTTGCTAGGTTTGACTCCATTTGTTAATGGATCAATAAATCTTTGACAGAAGTCAAATGTCTGATTTGGGAGGAAAAAAAAAAGAAGTTGTAGTTTCTTTTAATTATGCAAACACTTCCCCCCAATTGCTTAATGTTTGCAGCCACTTCCTCTCCATATTTTAAATTGTATTTTATTTGTAGCTTTCTCCAAGCTTTTTGCTTGAGCTGATACACCTTCCTGTACTTCTTTTGTTAGGAATCCAAATGCTGATATAAACATCTAAAATCAGATAAATAGGGGCATATTTAGAGGTTGCATTTTTTTTAGTGTAATTTAAACTCTGACATAAACCATGGTCCTGGACGTAGTGTATTTGCTTAATAACTTACTGAAAATCGAGAAGCAATGCAAGGCTGAATGTATTTTTCAAAAAAATCTTTGCTAACTTAGGAATCCTCTGAGCTATCGACATTTTTGAACTGTGTAAACTGTGCTGGTACAGGCTGTAAAAGGCAAAAGGAAAGGATTCTGTTCCTTAAGTACAGGTATGTACTTATCAGAGAATTGCTTTTAAGATAAATTTAATACATTATATAGGAGAGGCAGTGTAGGCTTTTTTAGCAGTATCTATTTTTCCTTGTCCTGACAGCCCTGCTATACATCCCTCCTCCATAATTCTTCCAGTTGGATCTATCTGAATTACATTTAAAGTAATTATCGTCAACAATTTCATTATTCAATTACTTTGAACCAAGCATTTGACCATTTTTTCCCCCTTCCAATTTTGTGCACTTAGTCTGAAAATATAAAATCTAGTATTTAATACTTCATCAGTTTCACATACAATAATTCCATATGGCAGAAATCCACTTACATATTCAGATTTATGAATTAAAATAAACAAAAAGAAAGAATGCCAGAGTTAGGAAAAAATAACGTAATCTGAACGCAAAAAGGAACAAGCAACGTTCTATACATGCTGGATGTCCGGCGGAGCGCGATCCTGCTGGGAACTCGAGTGAGTTTCTGCATACAAAGAACCCGCCTCCGCTGGTGCCCTCAGTATCGGGTCAAACTGCTCAGCCCCTTACAGGATTATATCTGTTACAGAAGATAAAAATAAATAACTAGCCTTTCCTTTCAGTTTAAATAGAAGGGTTTCTGTTGGAAACAGGCATGGAAAAGTCCAGAAATACTAGCTAGGACCACACTGGGTGAAAACACAACAAAGGATTTACGGTGTCCCCCAGACAAGTCCAAATGATGACAATCACCTTCCAGCTGACCAACTTGGTTAGCAACGATCTGCTTTAGACAAAGGACACTGGGACTTTAGTAAACCTCTCATCTATTCACATGTCTAATAAAATAATCAGGCTAAACTTAAATCATATGCAACTGTGATTTTCTGAAGATACCAGCAGAGGTTGCAGTCCACTTCCAGAGATGCTGGGGAACAAAACCTAAATGACGCAGAGCTACTGTACACGAGGAACTAGAAACAGGGCAGCACGCCAACCTTCTGAACCAGATACCAAAGTTTCAGCTTGGATCAGGGGCCTCCAACCGTTCCTTCAACATACCCGAGGCAAAAGAAAAGAATTCTCCTCCTGTCGTGGTCTCTCTATTCCTGCCCTGTTCATCCCTGCAGTGCCTTAGGTCCTACCTAGCACAGGTCTGCAGGTTCATTTGTAAACAAGCAGGTTCTTAACTTCAGGCACGTGGTTTAATATGATCTGAGCAACTGCTTAATGCGCTGGTGACAAGGAGTAGACTGTACCAGGGGCGAACAAGTAAATGAGATGCTTCTGATCGCTATCCATAACTGACTTGTAGGAGCACATTGTTGCAAGGTAGGAAACAACTCCAAAACCACAGATCTGAGTACAACCAACCCTCTTCCCTCTAGACTTGCAAGCGGATGTGAACTTCATCACTTTGGATTGCTTACACATTTAGCCAAAGACTCCAAAAGCTGCCTCTGCCCACTGAACTGTTACTTTCAGCCCTGTCTCCAGTTATTCAAGACATTGAGTATTTACACAATGGGCCATAATGGTTTTAGCCAAGGCGTTGCTTCTGGTGGACATGCAGAGATCAGCTCTGCCAAAACAGCTATTGACTGAAATAGGCACTTCCCTGGGAACTTGCCAGGACTCCTCAAACCTCATACTTCAGTGAGAGTAGAAGGTGTTAGTACCTTGAGGATCAGGCCCTAAATCCACATTTTCAAATCCTTCTCAGGCATGGGACAGAGCTGAATAGAGGAGTCATGCCGTAACTGCTGTTCGAGGTGTAGGACACACAACTCCCTGGGTTTGTACTATATCTGATAATATTTTGTGAGACTGTATACCGTCATATGTCCCATAATAATAAAAATTAATTCAAGATAAAACATTTCTTTTACACTCCATTTTTATTAATAAGCATAATTTCAACTGTTTGAAGATAGTGCAACTGATCTCTCTTAATTGGAAACAGGAGGGATTTTGAAGAGTGGATTGAGCTAATTATGTTTTGCAGGAGAAAAAAAAAAAAAAAAAAAAAAGGAAAGAAAATGATTCCCACATTTATTTTCTAATTACTCAGTGAAGACCTCTGCTCCAGTCCATGAGGAACTCCTTTGACGTCAAAGGAGTCGGTGGGAGGAAGAGCCTCCAACTGAGCTGCCCAGCCGTACAGGCCCAACTTTGGAAGCTTTTCTCAGTAAGCAGCAGTCACAAACTCATGAAAACAGGCCTGGAAAGTGCTCTCAGCATTTTCTTGGTAGGGGTCTGTTCTTCCTCTTATTATATATAGCCTATGCATGCCACACGCATCAGTGGGAGCAAGCTGTTGGCAGGGTGTTTACAATATGATTCCCATCTAGCAAGGCTAGTGAAAACATTTCAATCTCTAAAACAAAACATTTAAATCACGAGTAATATTGAGGATCATATATATGTCAACAGCACTTAAAGATAAAAGCATTAAGAAAAACGCAACATATTTTAGGAGAGTCTGGACCGGTTAAAAATGGAATTCCAGGCATGGAATCTCAAAACTAATACATCCCAATTATCTAATTTAAATACTGTCAAATGATTATTCCTTTTAAATCACACTTTCACACCTCACAACAGCAAATTGCAATGCGTTTACAGCAAATGAGTTCTCTCCCTCCAAGCCCCCTCCCTGCCATTTGCATAAAGCAGCGCCTTTGATAGTCAAAAAGACATTTCTGGCTAAATGGCCTTTAGCAGACCCATCAGCTTCAAAGGCCTTACGAAACAGAAATAAGGAGAAATAATAGTCAGGCAAGCAAAAGGAAACTAGGTCCGGAGATGACACTGTCATATTTTGCCAGCAGAAGCAGGTTGGATCCGTAGGCCAACCAAGCCGCAGCCGGCAGATGCGGGTGACAGGGACGGTAGCTATTACTTTGGCACCGCGCGGGACCTCCCAGGATGCTGCCCACCTCGGAGGTATCCGTTTCTCCGCGGCAGCAGTCCTTAAGCACAAAAACATTCTCTGTTCAGGGCTCCATCCTTGCAGCGTAACCACATTGATGGACCATCATTGCGCACCATAAGTAAAACCATTTATGCACGCATGCATCGGAACCCTTCTGTATAAAGAATTGGTCGTATTTGTGATTAATTGTAGTTTATCTTTAACACATTTTACTATATCAGTCTGCCCTCACTGTACTCATTTGCTCACACTTTTCTAAACCAACTAGAAAACACACTAATAAAGACAATAATTGCATTGAGTTTTCTTTTAACTTATTATGATGCTTCCTCTCCCCACGCTCACATTTTTAAGTTGTTTCTGTCAAGTACATGCCTTTAAAGGACTTAGCATATTTTGTCAATGCCAAATGAATAAGACCATAATAATTTCTGAGAGAATACTCAGAAGAACTGTAACTGTAGACAAAAGCATAACTTATAAAAAAGGGTCACTTTTTGTAGTCCACTAAACACACGCTTATAGCTATAGTGTATTTTTAAAAGATTCAATATACCACATAATGTGCAATTTATGCCTATATAAACATGAGAATCAATATAACTACTGCAGGATAACTCTAGTGATTCGGAGAATTAAAGTATTCACATGATAAAATATAGCCATAAATGAATATGGAGTTTGGCCACTTGGCACACGTACTTACGCATATTTGCAAATGCAAAACAGTTTAGACCTGGAGCATGATTTTGCTCCCACTAAAGTGCTAACTTCAAGTCTCCTAAAAGCTTCAGCTGGGTCTATTGAAGTGCAGCAAAATGCGTACTCCCTTTTAAAGCAACAAAATAGCAGAAGTAGCCTTTTCCTTGGTTCCCCTTCCAGAATTGCAGTTCGAGGCACATTTACCTTGAAAGAGCATAACACAAATCCTTAAAAGCAGAGCAGATAAAATACACTCACTGCTTTATCGTGTTTCTCACGTAATCAGCTACAGCAGGTGAAACACAGAACTCTGAACTTGTTTTTTAGCAAGTAAGTGAGAGGCAAAAGGAATGAATTTTCAACACTAGGGAGCCTCATATGGAACATTCAGATCCTGATCTAAACTCTTCCAGGAAAAAAAAAAAAAAACAACTGAAAATTATAATTTTCAAATATTCGATTCTATTATTTTTTCAATTTCTGTTGCTAATCATGACTCAGTAAATTGTTTCCTTTTACAGGATTTTTTTTCATTCACACTTAGTATTATTGCTTGGTTCCTCAGCATAAATAAAGCATTTTTAAACCCTTTTTTTCATGTATCTTAAATCCATTAAGACAATTTCCTTCTTAAGCTCACTTCCTTTTGCCAAATGAAGATCATCAGGACATACCACACGTGTCCATAGGGACAGCAGAGCTAATGAATATGTATGTTTTATGTCACAACAGAGCACTCCCCTTGTTCTGCAGTATCGACCTTCTCTTATGTGAGTAAATAACAGGTGAGCACTTGTGCATCAGGATAAATGGGGTTAAAACTGCCATAAAGTGACATACTTTGTTTGAACAAAGTGGGTGCACAATAAATAGAGATTTAAGTGATACTGAATTATTTTTTATATCATGCTGTTCCAAAATGTTAGAAAATAATCTTGCTCTAAAACACAAAACCAAGTTACATAGCAAGAGTTATTTAAAATATATTTCCCTCAAATTAACAGCAGCAGCACTCTGTATAAATTCCACTACATTATATTTTTTATATATTTTTCAGTCGTCATACTTTAAAAAAAAAAAAAGTATGTATGTATTTCATAGCTTTATGTATAGCAAGAGAAGGTTAACTCCCGAGATTTATCTAACCAGCCCTATTCGCCTTACAAATATGAAGGCAAAGATCAATTTCAGTAAGTTTCAAATAACTGTAGTCAGGTTTGACCCAACACACTCAACTAACAAGAGTGAAAAAGCAAATTTATATGGGCCAATAACACAATGCTCCAGCCTGTAATCAGGAATACTGCTTTCCTTTTAAAGCGCTTATTCTGAAACCTACCAACACAGGAAAGGTACAAACAGTTGCTTTACTGAGATTAGAGTAACTCTGCTAATTAGCTAAATGAGAACAAATACTGATTAAATGTATATATAGAAGTAATCTGATACTCAAGAAAAAAAATCTGTCTTAAGATGACTCCACAGTGCACAAAGCTTTTGCAAAATTTGTTTATGTTATGTATGCATTTTGCTTTTTGGCAATCTGCACATTAATTTTTAATGAAATAGTAAAGAGACGTTGCATCTCACACTTCGATAAAAATATTCTATAGCCAGGACTGGGTGACATAGTGCATTAATTCAGTGTCCTTCACTCCTGGGACCTGCGTATAATTTAGTCCAGCCTGAAGAAAATAACTTTGATCTGAAGGCTGTGGAAAAAGCTACATATGAAATGAGTTTTGGTGGGTTTAGCGTTGTTTCTTATATACAAGAGGACATATGAAGATAAACTGCTTTAGAATGCTCCTGACGTGGCCCAGGATTAAGAGCAGGGAGCTCTTAGCAGAGCTCACCCACTCTCTCCCTTTTCCTCGTTGTACCAGACACGCACCACACGCATTTCTCTCTACTATAAGCATCAGAGCGGCTAGCACTGGCATACACTGTCTTTCCAAAGAGAATAACCCGTGTAAAAGGATTGTATTATCAACCAGTATACTTATTTGGTCTCTCCATTTAAACGAAGAACCAACCAACAACAGCTATATTTCAACATGAGAGATGACATTGTAAGAAGGGATGATGTTATCACAGGGAACCCGAGATTTCCTCCCCAAGGTAGGGAACACCTTAGCTAAGTCATCAGAACTGTACTAATCATGCTCTTAGGGAAAACAGAGCTCCGGCACGGCTCCTTCCCGGGCTTGGCTGTGCAAGCAGCTGACCCTTCCTTTCCTTCCTGCTCCCCCCAAAGTAGAGAAACAAGATTAAAAGCAGAAACATAACCAAAGAACTGACATCCTAGAAACACTAAGCTGACCTAATCTTTTCCCCACTTAAACCTTTCAATTACTGTATTCCACAAATTCCAAAGATCCTTTCTTTCTCACTCAATAAAATGTATCTGAATTAACTACCGAAAAATGGAATATAGCCTATTTTTTGCATGCTCTTGGTTTGAGACTTACTGTATTGTTTCCTGAGCGTTTGAAAGGAACTATATAGATTGTTCAGTTAGCTTGACAAAGTATCTGGGGGACAGAGGGAGGAGGAACAGGGAACTTTCTATAGACAAATATAGAAATCTCTCTCTATATATCTATATGCATATACATTTATATATTTTACACACACACTTGCAGCAGAGAGAGAATGTCTTAACTGAGACATTTAACTCTGTGTATGCTGATATTTTTGGCATATTCCTGGAGAGAGCGGGAAGGCAAAAACCCAAACTTCTCATGTTGTATGTTGATTCTCCTTTCTCAAAAAGAGCAAAGTTCATCCTGCAACAGGAAAAGTTGAGCCATGTCCTGAAACACACAGTATGTCACTGAGAGGGTGCACAGGCATTTCAAGGGGCAGAAAAAGAGTAACGTGCTGGGCTTAAAACAGAAAGAAATGATAGAGCCCAGCTGATAAATGTCACATTCCTTTGCAGCTGTCACACAAATTCAGCTTTTTTTTGTAGGCAGCCTTCAAGAGACAACAAAAATCTAAACCTCGCGATGATCATATCAATAACTAGCTGAGCACTGCTGATAGCTTAAATAATAATAAAATGTGTTATTTTTCCTGTAATTTTGTCCATAGTGTTATTGCATATGTAGTCACCTAATGATGAAATAGTTTTAAAATTTGCTGCAGGGTACAGAAGTCAAGCTCCACTGATTAGCATCTCAAAGCGCACTACAGGCACACATTTGTAGAGCTGAATAATAGCACTTGTGTTTGTATGATGTTTTAAAAAACAAAAAAAAATTGCACTATTTTCCTTCATGTTTGATGATGCATACCAATGAAATTCCTTTCTCTCACAAAATATATAACATATCACAATTCACTGTAAGAATTTCAAAGCCAAGGTAGAAAGGTAATGCCACAAAAAGAGCTAAAAAGGGGTTTTGGTGTCAATACGAGACGCCTAGACCCTGAGGTTCATGGGCTTGATTCTCCTGTCACTTCTCTGGTTTGAAGTCACAAGAACCACTGAAGTTTACAATTTATTGTGAAGGAAATAAGTGTGCCCCTCTTTTTACTTTATTATTTTCTTTTTAGACTACAATTATTCAGCAGTTAATTACACAAATGATGTTTTGTTCACCAACAAACTCATCACAGAAAATATTTCATGAAAATCTAGACAGAGAGTTCTGATATTTGCTGCACTAGCTCAGTTTCTGATTTATTTCCTATGCCTAATAAGGTGGCTTTCAAACTTTATTGAATGTGAACCTTCCTAAAATTTGCTGAAAACTAGCTGGACAGAAGTCTGATTTCAGCCACACTTGGAGACCTCAGTCCAACGTACCACCTTCAGCAGCGTGTGTCCCCCTTTTGTCATTTCTCCAGTCAGATTTTGTTACAAGGTTCTAGTTACAAAACTAGAACCATCAAATTTTGTGTTAAATAATATTAGAAAAGTGCATCCACATGAATTATTAAAAGTATTAAAGTATTAAAATTAAAGTATATAAAAGTATTAAAAATGCTCTACACTATCAACAGGAACATTATGATTTTACTAAATATTCAGCAACTATCAGCTTCAATTCTTTTTTCCGTTAACACTTTTCATCCAGAACGTGTAAGTAACGTACAGGAATGACTTAGAAGAAAGCTTAACATTAATACAGTTAAACACACTTAGCATCAAACATTAAGTTCATAAACTAACAAATATTCACTGAAGTATTTGATACCAGTAGTACAAATTTATTAAGCTTCGTTTTTACTTTGGAAAATTTTTTTAGAAGTTAAAAAAAAAAAAACCAGGTTAAATTATGAGGTACTGTGAAAGCTATGAGAGTTTTGTGATTGCAAGTAAAAGATTTACAGATCTTACAGATCTGTAAAAGATTTACAGATAACAATTGAAAGGTGCATTACGCTAATCAGAGAAATGCATAACCTTTGCAAAGCAGGTAGGAGTGAATCATTTTAATTTTCTCTCTTCTTATGGCTTTATATTCTTACGCAAGGGAAGCAGAGGAAACCTAAATATGACCCTATTTAGATATATTAACTGCAAAGCCTTTGTAGAATTTTTAAGCAAACAGGATTGTGCTTCCAATGCTGCCCATCTAGTTTTCCAATGTGTTAAATTGGACGGCTACTTGGACAGCTCTCTATTCATTACTGAACCGTGGAAAGGAAACACAGAGGTGGCATTTTCCTTTTAAACCATCTAATGCCTTGTAGCCAGATTCCAAAGCATCAAGGAGAGATTTCTTCTTTTTTTTTTTTTTTTTTTTTTTTTGCTAGACAAGCTGTCGTAATTGAAATGAAGTCTAATCAGACTCATTACTGTTTTCAGCAATTTGCACCACCAAAGATGCTTATTAGGTAACAGTGTTTAATAAACCGCTCTTTAGAAAACTACCAGTAATGAGCTCTTAACAGCCAATCTTTAGCGTGAATGTAATGTGAAAAGTGTTCCTAGCGCTGAATAGATTTTCACATTTAGTAGTGTCATAATTAAGCTGAAGGAATTGGTAGCTGTGATGATAGATTTACTGCAATACAGACTTTTTTTTTTCCCCCCCTGAAAATATATTTGAAAATACTTGGCGTTCAATAATATTCCAGAGCAAATTTTAAAACTGCTTAAAAGACTGTGCTAGACTGGATTAGCTCTGTAAATGGTACTTAATCAGAGAGTATTTGGGGAATACACAGAGTACTGTAAGTCGGGTATCATCTACTAGGCATGCTTAAGTTAATTCCACCTAGCTTTGTTTGACTGCTCTTCCATCACTTAACAATTTCCAGTCATTAATATACAAATAATAAATGTTGTTGTCACCAGCTGAATGATAATGAACAAAAATGGCCAATAAAAAGAGATACGCGAAGAAACACTTGTCAGTTCTCCTTCCACAGTAACAGCTGAAAATGCTTGAGAAAAAATAGAGCAAATTGCTTGGTTTCAAAATAAAATTATGGGTGTATAATATACCTGTATATTTATGCATACAAACACATATACAACTAATGCTGTTTTTCCTACACATTTCACATACCATCAACTCCTAGTACCTACTTAGTACCAAAAAACTCAAGTTCCTAATGTAAAGAACACCACAGCTCTGAAAATGTAATGTTGCGACATCTATTATTCATAAAACAGTCATCAGCAAGAGATAAGTTTTCATCAATAGAAAGTTCAATTTAACCAGACGTACACCTCACTGCACTAGTCATATCAATACTAGTAGCTAACAAATGCTGAATGAGGCAAAAAAAGAAAATAAATTGCATGTATAAGCTTTAGCTAATTAAATATCCAGAGTGAATCTTGAGGAGTCGCCACTGTTCTCTCACCAGATTGATTTAGGTCTGACATAATATTTAAAGTTATCAATAAGAAATGACCAAGACTACTTTTTTGTCTCCCACTAGGAGAAATACATAGGGATGCAAATGTTGTTTTGCTTACTAGAGATTCTGCCGGAGAAGGTTTGTGTCAGCGGCCAAGACTTTGGAAAGAAGCGCATAAAGACGAGTAATCAATAATGAAACCACCAACAAAATGATGAAGACTAATTCTCTTGCACTGAGATTTTTATACCAGAATTCCATGTTAAGACATTAAGAAGAGTTCCTTTACTGAATGAGTGCTCTCATTACATCTTTCATATAACCTAGCCCCCAAACTTCAGTAATCCTAAATGCAGCCTGTAAGCCTTCATATCTGTTTGCAGCTTTATGAATCAATAGGACTATGAGAACTGAGGCTACCAAATTAATGCCAGTTTCATTTGATTTTGTGGTATGTGCTTCTTTGCACTACAAAGTGGAAAAAGGAGAAAAAAAAAAACAACAACCAAACCCCACACCCAGAACTCATTCCCAGATGGGTTTTTGCAGCTTTCAGATCAAAATATCTTCCAGTTTCTTAAGTCTGAACTGAATTTGTACTTAGATCTAACATTTTTAGTCCTGCTGCCTACCCTATCATGCAATTCCAAACTCTGCACCTTTAAGTCACACACAGCTTCTGCTTTCTGTAAAATAAAATAACATAACATAAAATAAAATAACAGAGACTCCACAGCTGCTTTGGACTGCCTCCTCTTGTACTTCTGAATAATGCATTAAACTTCACATCATTTGTGAGTGACAACCCGATGCTCTAAGATACGTAATATACATTTTGTACTGTTGATTTTACTAAGCACAGATGCTCTGAAGCATCAATTGCTCATCAATAAGTCCTTCAATAACATACATCATGACATTTTTAGTAGTTTAAAACAGGTTGACAGAAATGTAGCATCCACAGGAGGTATCTGAGGCATCATTATACAACTATGGTTACCATTCTTACTGCTAACGTAAAATTAAAGTGGGGGGGAACCTTCAGTGTATTCCTTCTACATACTAGCTCTACCACCAAAAAAAAAAAAAAAAAAATCACTTTTCAGCCTCAGATCCATCAGTATTTTATCAAGCCTACAAAACACCAGTCTGCTCACCTAAGATGCTGACCCCAAACAACACCTGACTTGCAATAGAAATTGCAACTCTTCCTTCTGATATCTCTAGGCCTGCTTAGTCTGATCACAAAAGCCTTCTTTATCAGACTCTTAGAGGAGTTTCCATTGAAGAACTGGGACCTACCAAATTTTACACTACTTACAGGCTGCTACCCTGAGATGGAGTGTCATATACGCAGGAGTACAGACTAGCATAAGAAATTGCAAAAGTGTAGGAGGTCGAAGAAGGAGGTGAAGCTACAGGGGCAGGTTAAACTCAAGTCAGAATCTGCCCCAAAACACTGTGAATTGGTAAGAAGGAACAATAGGATCCTGAAAAAAGGACATCGAGAAGAACCTTAAGACCCATCTTGCAGTTAAGATGCTGCCATGGGCTAGTGCCTCTGTTTTGTCAGAGGGTGAGGACTCTCCACAGGGGCACAGCCAAGCAGGACGAGACAGCTCTAGTAGTATTTGCTGTTATCGAAACCTCAGGTGAGCCCTGGAGTGGCTCATCTCGGGACAACTCCACCAAAAGACAGCATAAATAGCAGAAACTGCAGCTCACGTGAAATCTATTGTACGTTCTGCAGCAGCATAGACATTATTTTCTTCTCCATCAGTGAAATTCCAATATTACAGCCCAACTTCTCCCAGTCAGGACCCAACATCAATCACAGTTTGCCCTTCAGCAAAAGGTACCATAAACAATCCGTAGGGTGCCTTTGAGTACAGAACACCTCAGATTTCTCTGTTCTCCTGTTTATGGCAATTTTATTTAGATTCTTTAGTGGAGTAGAGAGTGGCTTGCATGAAACACCGTATAAAATTGTTTCACTTGGTGTTCTGCATTGTTTGTTTGTTGGCTTTTTTAAAAAACCAAAACCCCCCAAAAGACAAAAATAAGCTTAATTGTTCCAAACAGAAGCAACCACTTGTCCAAACGATTGCACACAGACCACCTCTGTGTGGTCTGATGAGGTTACTGTTCTATTATGACACATTTACAAAAGCTGCATAATAGATGACTTGCAGCAGATGAGAACATTTGCCCAACAGAACTGGAATCCTTTGTATTATGGCAGACAATACTACCTGCACTTCAGATTGGTTTAAACACAGACTTGCCTAGTAGGTCTTTCTTTAAAGGTAGAACAGTCTAGTACACAACTTCCCTGACTGAAATGGCTTATGGAAATATCTCCTTATAAAATGAAGGAGGCAAAAGGAAGAACACCAGGTCCTACATAATACAGTTATGGGTTTGTCTGGGGGATGGGGGTTAATAAAGAAAATGCATGTGTGAGTGAGGAAAACATCCAAGGGCTTTGGAGGGATTGGGGTGAGCAAAGCAGAATGTAGCAGTCCTTGACTTTTACTTTATTTTTCATAGAGTCTATTTTCTGCTTTTCCACTACAGAGCTTTCTATTTATTTCAGCATAACTCTGTATCTTTGTCATTAAACAATCAAGTTCTAATAAAAAACATAATGCAAACAGCCAGTTGTGTAATGAAAAACAACACAGGGTTGAAGGGGGGGGGTCCTGCCTGATCTCAGCGGCAGATTAGCTTATGCCCTGCAGCATGAGATGGGAAATACGTTCCTCAGTATTACAGTTTTGATTCTGTATTTGTATTTTATATGGATTTTTAAAGAGACACAATATAAAGCTTTGGTTCAGAGAATCTCTCTCTTTCTCTGTATGTATGTATAACTGTACACATATATTTATTCCCCCCCCCCCCCCCCCCCCCCCCCCCCCCCAGAGCAGGGATGATATTTGTCTCTAGCTATGGCACAGTGTCTAGTCTGGAATCTAGCAGACAGAAAAAGCACACAACCAGAAAAAAAAAATGTTTTGGACTATCCCAATACAGACTATGTCAACTGCAATCCCTTTTGAGAAATTCTAAGTGACCCTTTTTTCAGCAACTATCCCGCTGCACTGCGGTGTACTGCAAGATTATTTCTGCCCAGAGAATGACATAGTTTTATTCATAAAAAGGTAAAAACCATTCAGTTAATTGCTTTTTATACTCAATAAATGTTAACAGTTCATTCACTGGCAGCAAGCCAGGAGATCTCCTCCAACAGACACAGATCTTTCCGATGCATCTTTCCTCCTGAATCTGACATATATGATCTCCTTCTCCCCTTTCCCCTCCCCCAGTTCTTTACATGCATTTCTCCACCATCCTCTATCTCAAAGTTAAAGCTGTGCCAAGTCAAGAGCAGCAGTGCTAAAGGGTGGTCAGAAAATAGGACAGCAAAGGTTTTTGAAGTTAACAAAGCAGCATCCTGTTCCTACCACCTATCAAGCATGTTTCTGGTTTCTTCATGTACTGAAGGCCAGCTTGGGTGATTGCCACTCACTTTAGGAATTTAACTCTGCAGATACAGCACAGCCCTTCAGCACGCTTACCCCCAATGGCTTGTGAAATTCATGTGGGGAGATCCTGTCTCAGTCTATGGCAGCCCACTCGCTGAGTGGCTGGTGAATACCTAACCCACTGTACCAGTATATTGGGTCAGCTGTTCTGAAGATGTATCTGAGAATAAAGAGTAAAGCAGACAGTAGGAGCAGGGAAATCACATTTATGAGGACTTTAAAAACTTTAGTCCACAAAAGACAGGAAAATGAGGCAGAACCACTATACTCAGACCTTCACTGAGTACTCTCCAAGGCTAAGGAAGTCTTTAAATTTGTCCATCGCCTTACTTTTGTTAGTGGTTTGGATTTTTTTTTTTAAACTTCCCATTGTTTTCATTATTATTTAGGCACATTATGATACAAAGATCTTGTGCCACCTTTTCAAGAATACATCCAAAACATTTTAAATAAATATTCTATATTTGATTTAATGAAAAATGCCTTGGGCTGTATCTATGTATTGTTCATTCTATGTATTAAACACTGAGTTTGCCATGACTGAACTAAAAGATACTTGATAACAAATGGTTAGAGGGCACGGGCTGATATTTAAGAGGTAAGGTTGCACCCAGGTAGCTTTGATGGGCCATTTTGTATTGAGGATAACCAGAAATGACAGTTCTTAAAAAGGTCTGGATTGCTAAAGAGGAGGAATGCCCTAAATGCATCAATGAAAACTGCTGCTGAGCATGACTGCTTTTTTTAATATTTTGACTATTTTCAAAGGAAAGACAGTCATGCTACAAATGTTTTTTCAATAAATCTCTGGTGAGTACTGGGCACTTCCAAGATCAGTTACACAGCATACTCTTAAAATGATTAAACTGTCTCTCACAGCACTTCAAATGATAGACTGCCCAGAAAAAGCACTAGTGCCCCACAAATTAGGAATTGTAGCAGTAGTTGATAAGCTAGAACGAGCTCTGGGCCGTTTTAGGACACACCTCACCCTCATTACTGGGCTGCCCCTCTTGGAAAAATTCTTCCCCTTGTGTAAGGTCATTCCACTAGATTAAAATATCTCACTGTAATGTTACCTCTTTATAACACCCCACATACTTGGGTACAGAAGTGCTGGTTACAGGGTGAACAATGAGCTTACTTTTATATGCACTGCATAAAGACACCACCTGTGTGATTTAGTTGGAAAAGAAAATTTAATCTATATTTCTGGGATAGCTCTATCTAAAGCCACAAGTTGCTATGACAGAGAATTTAAATTGTTTGAACAGTTCCCCTGCTCCCTTCTTCAAGTTGTTATTAATGTCTATAATTTAGGCCTCTGTGTTGCTAATATGCATGTGGATCTCGCTAGTCATATGAATAAAGCTGCATAATTAGGTAGTGGTATAATTTGTAGCCTCCAACTCTTTTTCCCACTTCCCTTTCCCGACGCTCCTTGAAGAGATTGCGATTTATGCTGGTGGCAGATCGTGCCACCGTTACTCACAGAAATACCTTTTGCCTGAGATTTCTTGGAAATTAGTGACAAAATTTAAACGTCCTAGCAGTCACCACAGATAGGTATATACTGCACCAACCCCTCTGCCACCCACACGTGGGGGGAGTATGACTGTGTTGCTGGGATGGGAATTTGGGCAGGTGACCAAATACTTAAGTATGTTTATATTTTCAGCCTCCAAACTGACAGAGACTTCTTTAAGTTCTCAGAACTCCTTTTACAGAATCTCTGTTTGACAATTTCTAAACGTGCCCCACTGTGTTCACCAAGTTCAGCTCTATTAACAGGAAATGAAACTGAAATAAAGAGGCGCTCTTTGTGTCGACTGCAGGCATTTCAGATTTCATGGCAGCCCGCGTCTTCCCAGTGCCTTTCACATGGAAGAGATAATGTGTGTGAAGAAAAACAAAATTGTAGGTTTAGTAATGTCAAAATCTGATTTATGCCAAAATAGAGATGTCAACAATAGCAGAATAAGTGACAAGTGTTAAATTACCCAAAGAAGTAAATTCTGTAATTATTTACCTCTCTGGCACATGATCCTTAACAACCTCCAGACCTAAAAGGAACAGCAGGAACCACACGCATTTTGAAATTCAGCATTTTTTCTTATTTTTAAGAAAGGACTTTTAGCCCCAATTTTCTTTTTTTTAAATACAACTAAGTGCCACCAGCAACATTTCAAATAAAACGTCAGCAGCAAGCCCCATAGCTGAATATGCTGGGAGCTGAGTATACAGTCATCTGCAAATGGACAACTTTAATTCGATTCCTGGCACCACTGGCCACGCTGAGAATTCTTCTATCTCTTCACACCAGGGGTTTGCTCTTTTAAGCATTGCTCCCTGAAGGGAAGGAAAAACTAGAGAAAGAGGATTTCCAATGACCCTGCACAGATGAATGAATGTGTCAATGGTGAATATTGGTTCAGCTTTGAAATAGGGAATCCTGCAGTGGTTTCTCTGCTTCATCCCCACTAGTGAGTTCCACAGTGGACTTCAATGTGTAGGAGGCCTTTAGGGGACAGATAATAATTGAAAAAAAAAAAAGGGGGGGGGGGGGGGGGGGAGAAAAAGAAATGGTTTAAGAATAACAGAAAGGCATTTGTTTAACCTTTAAATTATTTCTTAGATAATGTTCTCAGAGATGTGCATCTCTTTGGCCTAGGTGGTTACAGAAATTGGTGGAAAAAAAGCTTAAATAAATAAGGGGTCTTTACCATGTAGCCAACACTAAAGGCCACTGTTCCCTTTCAGCGCATATTTAATTTTGATGGGTTTCCATTTGTTCACTTGTTAGTTTCTGTTTTAAAGATGATGTAAAAACTGTTGTGAAATCGTGAAATTGTTAAAGTGCTCTCTGTTTCAGTGTGAGCTTATTCTTTCGTTTATGACTGATTTCACAGCAAAAATGGTGGCATGCACAAACCAACCACGGAAAGGAAAGATGCATCTTCTCACCTGCATAATTCTCCCATAACTCAGGTAAACACAAGAACATTTGTCTAAGCAGTAGTAGAATATGCATTTACTTCTACAAGACTTTTAGTTCATTTTCATTCAACTACCTATGAATCAATGTCACTATGACACAATACCATTTCCTAATCATGCCAATATTCATGCTTTTATCTCTTTTTAAATCCAAAGAACATATATTTCAGTACACCAGCACTCTAATTATTTAAACATGATGTAGAATAACACTTCTCTAAGGCCATTTCTTTTATGAGTTTTAGTTTGTTAAAATTGCCACATAATTTAATCTCTATAGCAAAATTTATATAAAAGAGTAACACAAGCTTCCAGTAAAGAAGGCTGAATTGTTAAATTCCCAGTAAGTGCTGCTTTTTCCTTCCTTATGTCTACAATAGTTTTATTTGTTTCTAAGAGCAAAACCTATATATTCAAAGTGAAACGTACTATTTCTCAACATGTTAAGAAACACAGAAGAGAAAGTGCATCTTTTTTCTTTCACATGTGAAAACATAGGAAATTTCACACGCAGGAAAACAAAAAACAAAACACACACACACACACCCCCCCCCCAGCAACCCTGTACAGGTTTTTATACCTTTGAAAATGAGTTTGGCAGTCCACTGCTTTCTCTAGCTGAATGCATGCTCTTTAAATATAATAATTTTATGCAAATTAAAGGGTCTCATATAATTGCTAACAAAATATTTACATCTACCTCCACTTTAATGTTGCTGAGAATTAAAAAAAAAAAAATAATGGCTATCTAAAGGCACATATACTAGACAATTTCAGTCATTAATATAATATGCAGATACTGAATATTTTTGGATACTAGGGGGTATTAGCTATACATTTCATAGATATCATCAGATATGATCCTGTTTCAGCTAATAAAGAATTCGGGTAATCGGATTTATATAGTCTACAGCATTTCCTAAGGACACTGCCTGGGATTTGCCTCTTTTTAAATAGTTGAGATATTAATGTTCTTTTAAGACTATTTTTTAAATACCAAGCAACATCTTCATGAAGAGCTGCGCTGATTTCCAATTATGTAAAAATTAATTTGTTTAATCAAGCTACAAGAAGGACAAGAAGTTGAACTGGAAAAATTCCATCACATTAAGTAAAGGATTATTACTCACGAGAAATATTTTCAATGTCAGACAGACTTGCAGCCAGAAAATAACTATACTTCTTACAGAGAACTCTATGTGCCTGTCTCTCCTGCCTGACTAGTTTTTCGGAGCCCTCCAAAACAACACCAAAATGAATTCTAAATACAGTGTTGACTTGCTTTTTAATTTCATTTGCTTTAATCACAGCCAAAGAAATTTCCAACAATAAGGCTTAAATAAATAGAGTTACCTTTTATAAATGTGTACTTTCTTTTACACGGTACGTGCACTGGAAAAGGAAAGGAGATTCCTGACAAGTTGCTCTGCCTCTGGTCTCAGGATTGTCTAATAAATAAGGATATTAGTTCATCTGGCCCACTCTTAGCAATATGGTAATAAATGTTTCCCTTTTAAAACACATTTGCAAACTTGTTAAAAAAAAAAAGGCTTAATGTTTTTATGTTGTCATAATGTATGAAATCCTTTCATTTTAGTATTCATGATCATTATCAAATAAATTCTGTTAAAAAAAGGGAACAAAATTTTGGCATAATTTTGGGATGATAGCAGTACAGATGAGAATTGCTTCCATAAGCTCCTTCCGAACAGTGATATATGCAAAATAATCCAAAATGAGTTGCTTTCCAGTCCCTTTACAGACTACTTGACATCCTCTGCTCAAGTGTTTCAAACCTTCAGTCACTGACTGTAATAGTGCACAGATGGAACAATATTTATTCTGTCAGTGGAAACTAATTAGGATGACACTAACTCTGAACATTAAACCAGAAGAAAAAAAAAGGGGGGGGGAGGGGAATCACACTTTACACAGTGTAGCACATGATCTGTGAGTTTACAAATAAAAGCTATAAATTTTAATATATTTCTGTTACATGGGAGGTGTGACCATCTTTGCTGTTGCTGCCGCACACGGAAGCCAGAGATGGGCTTGCAGAGCCATATCTGGATTTGCGTACAAACACCCCCATCTCTACCGTGAATTCACTTCACGTCAGGAACTGCATCCCAACAACTTCCACTCTGCAAGAAGAGCAAGTCAGGCTTGCAAATTATTTCACATTATTCTTCAGTCAGCCACACTACCCCTGTCACCCAGAGGTTGCTCCCCTCAGCCTGTGGTCCTTCAGGTCCTAGCTGTGCCAATGCCACGAGCTGGGCAGAACCGAACTCAAGTCAGGGAGGTGGCCAGCCCCACCATTCTGCTTCTCTCCCTTAACTCCAGCTGCAGCCATTGTGAGGTTGGTTGCCCTTTAGAATAGAAGATCCCATTTGATAAATCATCAGGTCTGATATATACGTGCAACTTCCATCCAAGGACTGGCTTACAGCTGCTGAAGGCTCAAGATCAGACACGTGACTGCAACACACAAACTAGTGATTTTCCAAACCTCACTAGGGATCTAAATCTGCATCTTTTGGTGCCTGAATACCTTTAAAAGTCTTCTTGACTTCGATTTTCATGAGCTTGAATAAACTGGTTCACAAATGCTTAACGCTTTGAAGACCTACATGGTACAGCTCAAATTCACAAGATCAAAAACATAGCGTAGAGCATGGCAGTTTGCTATTAGACTATCAGTCCAATTGTCTTTCAGCACTATTCCCCTTAAATGAATGGAGATGTCAGGAGAGTATCAGGTTTGATGTGCATATGTATTCATGTAGATCCACCATCCTAATATCTTACTTTATAATAACTAACCTTTGTAGGGAAAAAAGAAAGACGTATATGCTTTAAGCGATGTTGATTTTTGTAATTTGGCATGGCAAATTAATTGAGACCCAAAAAACCAGAGAAAAAAAGAGTATCAACTGCCCACAGTTAAGCAAGTGCTAACATTTTAGAAGTAATGAATCATAAAAAAAGTCATCCCATTAATTATTGTTCTGCTAATATGAGATAAACTGGGCAGAAACAGAACTGCCTGACAAGGTGAGATCTCAAAGAGATCTTCCTGTGTGAGCAGTGACACAATCCCCTAGAGGTGTTTAAAAAAAATACATTGGGAAGTGATACTGTCTCTTGGTAGTGTTCTTCACTTAGCACCTCTCAGCAACTGGCAACAGGCTGGTGCAGGATTTCACTTTGACTCCATCCATATTACACAAAAAGTAATGATGATGAATATTCTTTTCATAAACCAGATGGAATAGTTAAACAAACACTTCTTCAAGAGTTCCAGCTATAGCCACTAGTCTAAAAAGGATATTATCTACATCTACAAATCTGGCTTTTTCTGATCACTGAGACTAATTCTGAAATTTAGTTATTTTGATCTGAAAACATACTTTAAAGCAGCTTCTAAACTGAGATACTAAATGTGCTCCACAGGCTTTGTTTATTTATTGCTATTCATGTCAAACCTCAAAGACTACTAAACTGCAATCTCACATTTTAAAAGAAAATATTTTCTTGCAAACTTAATTCAAACGCAGGGCACAACATAACGAGTAAACCTGTAAACAATGATGAAGTGCATCTTATTTCTAACTGATGATAATATCTTCTGTGGATGCCAGATAACATCTCTACTAAAACCATACCTTGGCTTGACAATAAAGCTGGAAGTTACTCAAGTGTATTGTAGCCAACTGTCAGATTTAAAAACAGTCACAACACACTATTAGTGGCATTCAGCCAATCTCTTAAGGAACACAATGACCCGAACTTTATTCTGAAAACTCAGTTTGAAAGCAAATCTATTCCCTAAAGTAATTTTCAGCACTGCTTAAAAAGCTTGGAAAAATCAGATTAGAGTAAACCAGGTTATGTAGATGTTATGAGAATGTAACTTCTAAAAATAACTTTATGGATCAATTCAAGTAAATTCAGATACAGAGATCTCACCTTTCACACAGGCCTGCACATCTATCTTCTATAATTCTGGTCCCAAACTATCGGATTGATACAGTCTGTATAGTTAGTATAGTGTTTAGAAAGCTGGGATATAAAGGAACTCCCGTGCATTGAAGATTTATGCCTTGAGAGGCTTATGTGAACACATTATATACAGTATCTGATAGAACCGCTGCACTGCATGCTGTATTTTGAAATGACTATGGATGCCTAAGAAAAAAAAATATTCTCTCAAATAAACAGGCATGCATATGCATTACTATAGTCTGTAACATGGCACAAATTTCCTTCAATTTTTTTATGCGGTATTCCCATCACCATTGTAAACTTCCATGAGAAATAACACAGAACCTTACAGGTGAATGAAAATAAAAAAGGAGATAATGCTAAATACAGTCAGTGAATGAGGTGCAACCATTGAAAGCTTGCCATAATCACAGAAAATGCAGCCAGGTAAATGCTTAATAGAAACTCCTATGAACTAAGAGGAGTGACACATAATCAATGAAACTCCTATTAAAGCATTATTAAGATGTAACCTTGTTTATTCTAAGTAATATAAAATGTACCCACTCACACATAAAAGCCATCCATGCACTACCCAGCCTATCACAAAAATGACCAGATACAGTCTAAAGGAAAATGTTCACAGATACTTCAGAAAAAGAAGCATACGCTAAGGCTTCAATATATTTGGTCCAGAAAATAACTTGGATGTTATTAATGTATGACAGCATATATTGAACTTATTCTTTCCAAACACCATTGACTAAAAGTCTCTGTAAATTGATTGCAAGGGATAGCAGTTTACTACTTTGTGTATTCAAATTAAGTTACTGCTTAGCTAAAATATCACATGCAAGGAAAAAATGGAGTTAGTCTCAACATGTGGCTAAATAAGAGAACTTGTTTCATGCATAGCAACCCTACAGACTTATTTGTCTGCTGATTCATGACATATGGCTTATAACTGCAGCATTAGGAGCCATTTATACAGGAAAAGTACTGTGCTTAATTTCACTTTCACCTCGCTAGTGAGGAAAACTACATCAATTTAAAGCACTGCTTACCTTATCCACACTACAACTGAGTCTTTGAAAGGATTTTGCCAACATGGAAATTAAGGATCAGATTTCTTTTCACTCTTATCACACAGCTGTACCGCCAGGAAAAGAACACAGATATACTCTCAGTTTCAACAAAGTAACTTATGATTTCAATGAACCATATTTATCTGTTCAACATTTCTGGTGCCATCTATAAAGTCAAAATTATGCCTAATGCCATCAAGCCTAAGTGTGACAATACAAATATTTCACTGCAAGTACTTTCCCAGCGCAAGTACAAATTAAGGAAATAACGAGCAATTGCAATTTCTGTTGTGGTCAACAATTAACCTAAAGATCGTCACCAGCTTCCCATTGAAAAACATTGGCTGTTACTCAGCTTGAAATCACAGTGAGTTTTTGCTTTGAGGAAGGTCATTCTCATAGGTAGTGTACGGTGAAGCAAAGATAATAGTTGTGTCGTCACCATATGTAATATAATAGAGAATGGTGAAAAAATTCTAATTGTATTTATCTGATCTCTATTTGCAGTGTTGCAAAGTATATCAGAAGATGCAAAACTAGTAAATAACGCAGCAAAAAGTTCCTCAATATAAAATGAATCTCCCCAAATACAGGAACTCAAAAGAAAAAGAAAGCTGTAATGGCATTGCATAGGCTGTTATTTTAAAATTTTGCTTTTGATTTCTACAATCTACAACCTTTTGGCTTAGGCTGTTTTCTCTTTGAAAAAGATACCCCAGTGGAGTCAAAGAATTTCATCATTACTCTAGTTATTTGGTGCTTTTCTGCAATTTTCTTATTAAAAATACCTGTGTTATCACTGTAAGCATCTGAACTCTCTTTGTTAATTTGTTACATGTAAAAAAATGTCTTTCTAAAAATTATTCTCTGCAGTATTTGTTTCTTCACCTGTTCTATGAGAGAATAATGTAGCACAGTGGCATGGAGAAATGAATAAATCCCTTTTGTGGCTAAAAATATACAAATGTTCTTCTTTTATTAGCTTTCCCTTTCTTCCTTCAACCTAAGCCACAAGACATTTTGACTTATAATTTCATTTTTATTTTGACATGTGTGTTTTATGATATTTGTTTCTTAAAACTCTTTCAGAACTCTGCAGAGCTGATACACACATCAACGTCTGCTCAAAGTAACAAAAGTACAATGCAGTGGAATTAAATGCAGTTGTGTTTTGATGCTAAAATAATCTTATAAATACAGTTTCACTGAGTAACAGTGGTGAGAAAATCTCAGGAGGCTCAAGCAAAATCTGTTCGTTTCAAAGATGCAGCCTAAAATTTTGGCCATTTTCTACTGAAAAGTATTCCCCTTTTCCCTCCCTCTCCATGCAAAAGTTGTTCATGTAGAATGGGCTGGTTTTACACCTTGAGAAGAGGGCATCCTGAAGACAGAGAGAGAACAGCAGCACTTTTTCTCATAGTAAAGACTGTAAGGTACAAAGAGGATAACTTTGGTATGAACCATTTGTGGAGAGTAATTGTGAGCATGTAGAAAGAACAAAACCTAGGACAGTGTGTTTTAATCAGGGATGCAGGGGCGACATTCCTAGTTCTAAAGAACACCAGTTCTCACACAGAGCCTGGGACAGTGATTCACTTCAGAAAATGCAGAATACTTTCCTTCCTCCTCCCCATTCTGCACAGTAACTCAGAGCAATTGATTCCAAAGCAGGCTGAAGCCTGGGAAATTTAACAGCTCGGGCATAAATCTACATTCCCAGACCCTTCCTACCTGCTATGATTACTATCAGTTATTCTTATTAAGAAGAAAACAAACATTTCTCACTTCTTGCTATGGGGGTAAAATACTTCCTGTGAGATTTACAGATGGGAACTTACTTGGCAAATATTATTTCTCTCCAGAAATAACTTACTATACTAACACATAAAGTGGGCCAGGTCCCAGTCTCCAGCCTTGAGGACAAGTGGCACAGTATGGAGGTTAGTGGTCTTGAGCCCAGACTTGAATGTATGTCCTGGCTCCATTTAGTTTATATCGTGTAGCCTGGGAGACTTCAGAGGAACAGCAAAACTTTGAAGAATGTCACTGACATTAAGTAATGACAGTGAAATATCTATGCCAACTTCCTATTTATTAGACATTTATTTTTTCATGTGTAAGATACATGGTAGGTCAATTTAAAATACAGTAAGACATATTCCAAGTTTTCCAGAAGTCTTCAATGGAACTTTTCATAGTTTAAAAAAATTACGTCCAAAATAGAGAAAGAAAGATCTATCAAAAAAACCCAGAGGATGACCCCCTTTCAGAAAGGCAAATCTTGAGTTTTATTTTTGCAATGCAAGTTGCATCTACTCACTATTTCCCTAAACTTCTATTGAGATCTCTCTTCTTCCTTCATTGAGTGCACATCTACATGTACATTAGCTGTAAACTAAAAAAGAAAGGAAGACTGTTGGGAGAGGCACATATTTTCCACATCTGGATTTGATTCAAAGGAAGGAGGAAATCAAGAAAACAGGGATACAATAATGGCTTAAAGAACAGAGGGGGGAAATACGATGGACATCGAGAAGAAAATACTAATTTTGATGCAAATAATCATCAGTTAGATGGCATGGTTCATGAATAGACTAATTAGGGAGCTGGATCCAATCAGTAAGAAATACTTTTAAGGTTTGTTGCTCTGACTGCTTGCATTCTTAAACAAAATGGAAAAGTTTGAAGTGCTGCAGGATGTAGTATGAGCTATTGCAGGAAAGCAAAATATGTTGAAACAGCAGTCAGGGCTGGAACACAGATACCAAAATGCATGTGTTCTTTAGGAAAAACAAAAATAGACAGAAAAGGGTGTCTGATGACATTATAGACTGTGAAGACATAAAAAGGGATATGTTGGATAAAACACTCTGGTCGTGTCAAAATAATAGACATAGAGAAAAAAAAAAAGAAGTGTGCTGGAGCAGTCCTAGAAATTATGCATTAAAACTCCCAGATTATATCTGGACTTGGAGGGAATGGGGGTGGCACCAGTATTTAAGGAGGCAGAAGAGGTGAATTGATCCAGACAATAGTTCTTCTATTAGTTCAAGGTTTAAATACATATATGCATTGCAGAAAAATGGGATGCAGTTCACAATGGGTTTATAGAAGGTAATTAATGCCAAGCTAATTTCTTTGATAATATGGCTGATTTTAAGCAAAGGAAATTACTGAATCACCTAACTGCACACCTGCATATATATGATAGGTTACCTTATGCATTAACAGCTGGAAAGTCAGGAATTAGTAAAAGGACTGTAAATTAGTTAAGGCAATACTAAAAAGGGTATAATGACAGACAGTATTGAAAGGGCATCGACTGAACTGGAGGAAGCTTGGTAACGAAGATCCTCAGAGATCAGCTTGCAAAACTTAAATTCATTATTGAATATGAATATGACATAAGAAGTAGGAACACACAGTGGAGACTTGCAGATTACACAAAATTAGGAGGCACCACCAGGAGAAAGAAAAATCAAAATATCATTGTCGTGGTTTAGCCCCAGCCAGCAGCTCAGCACCACGCAGCCACTCGCTCACTCCCCCTACCCCAATGGGATGGGGGAGAGAATCGGAGAAGTAAGAGTGAAAAAAAACACTCCTGGGTTGAGATAAGAACAGTTTAATAATTGAAATAAAGTAAAATAGTAATGCTAATAATAATGATGATAATAATAATGATATACGAAGCAAGTGATGCACAATGCAATTGCTCACCACCCGCCGACCGATACCCAGACAGTTCCCGAGCAGCGATCGCTGCTCCCCGGCCAACACCCCCCAGTTTATATACTGGGCATGTCGTCATATGGTATGGAATAGCCCTTTGGTCAGTTTGGATCAACTATTCTGGCTGTGCCCCCTCCCAGTTTCTTGTGCACCTGGCAGAGCATGGGAAGCTGAAAAGTCCTTGACTAGCATAAGCACTACTTAGCAACAACTAAAAACATCAGGGTGTTATCAGCATTATTCTCCTACTAAATCCAAAACACAGCACTATGCCTGCTGCTAGGAAGAAAATTAACTCTATCCCAGCCGAAACCAGGACAATCATACAGGTAAAATATCATGTTCCATGTAAACACAGGTAATGAACGGCAAGTAGTAGTAAGAAGTATGAGTTAATAGTGAAAAAAAATTGTTACAAGTTGAAACTTAATCACAAAGGAAAGGGAAAGGAAAAAACCTGAAAGGTATAAGCTGATTGGAAGATGGACTTTCACCAACTAATTTGATGTAAATATGGAAACAAGCTATGTAGTTATGAAACAGAAACAGGCAGGTTTTTTTCCAAGAAAGTATTAATGTCATTACACAGTGAAACCTCACCAGAACTGTAATTCTGATTTTCTTCAGGGAAGATTAATTTAAACTGGAAGAAGAACAGGGAAGGGCTATAGGGATGTCACTGGGAATGAAGAGTGTACATTCACAGAGAATAAAAGACGTTGGCTTGCTCTACCATGCCACGACTGAATAGGAATATGATTCCTCTGTAAAAATATAATCAGCAAAGCATATACACTGGAGAGGAACTATTTAAGTCAAAAAGACAACATTGGCACAAGAACAAATAAGTATAAAACAGCCATAAATATATTTATGCTGCAAATTAGAAGATCTGTAACTCCCAGGGCAGTAACATTATTGAACAGCCAACCAGAGTCCTGAAGGACAAAAATAATTAGCTCATGTTAAGACACAGCTTTATCATTTTATATTATAATATATAGTGACAGTAGGGGACTGGACTTTGAGATTCCCTAGGCCCTTTTGTATTTTATATACCCATTTCAGAAGGGTTACAGAGCTGCTCTTAGCCTGTGGAAAACTGGTGGGACTAGGCCAGTGATGAGAACATTAAGAGAAAGACAGGAAATATTAACTTGGTGCAGAGCCACAGTAAGGGATGAACTGTTGCTTCCAAACTGGAGCCAACTACTCTATATGCACCTCAGAGAACAGGCAAAGTCCATTTCTGCTTGTGCAATGTCTGTATGTGGGTATGTTTTAAGATTATTTTGGGTAGGGAAAGGAGTAAATAAAAATAATTATACATTTCTACTCAGTTCTTCAGCATAACTCACTTCCTTGTGCCCAGTTACCTAAAGGTTAAGCTCAGAACAGCATTGCAGAGCCCCCCATTCCTTCCACTCACATGGCAAAACCATTCCTCTTTAGATATGCGCTGCCTGCTTCATTCTTATTTAAATACTAATGCAACTTTATTTTTAAAAATTTATTTATTTATTTTAACTAATAATAATTCACTTGTGCCCTCTGGTTTTAGCACCTACACTGCTATATGATAAAATCCTGTTGGGCTACATGCAGAGACCCCCAAAATATCCATTTTGTAATATGTGTTTTTCTGTTGGGGTTGGGGTTTTTTTTGGTTGGTTGGTTGGTTTGGTTGGTTTTTTTTAAATAGATATCTTCAGATAATGCTTAGAGATTGTGAAAAGTGGTTTTCCTTTTATGAACTTTAAGCATGTGGCAGTGATCAAATGGGTACAGCTGTCCTTTAAGGACATTGGCAATTATTGTCATCATACCTCCTGTTAGGCAGTTCAAATTGCTTAAAACTTTGATAATGATTACTTGACTGCATTTAAATGAAGGTCGTTTACCCTTCCATTCCCTACTTATATAGCGTCTTTCGTGCAACACGCCTCAAGGCCCTTTCCAAAGAACACTAATCAGTACACAAAATTATATTGAAGCAAATAACCTTGTCACAAATTCCATTACACAGTAAAAGCTAAATAAAAAATAATAGCTTTCCTGTCTATGTTTAAAAATATATATCCACTTAGTGTCAAGCTTTTCAAGTAAAAGAGAATGCCACAGAAGAGCATGGATCGTACTGCACAGCAAGGAAATGAGAAGTAAACTATTGCTACAACACACTTAACCAATACTTGCCCTACCTTACCAATACAATAGGCAATTGCAAAAATCAATATTTTTAAAATGTTGGCTCGTGTTAAACTAAAAAATTTTCAACGGGAATTTCAAAGGAACAGCTGAAGCCATGTCCAAGAGGGCCAACCAGCCAGTGGAACAGAAATCACCTTGTCTTGCAATAATAACTGTTTTAAGGCTTGATTGAGGCAAGACTGGCATCAATCTGACATTTACTTAAAGGAGAACTGTAACTGTTTCACTCAGCCTGCCAGTTCAAAAAGGAAGAAGGATTTCTTCCCATAAATAAAGGTAATTTCTTATCTATGTACACATACAACCTCCTACACTAGCTCAGACAAGTGAATGTACTTCCCTTGCTTGCAAGTCTAGACAGGAGAAAAGATGACTGATAACGTCACTCCCACTCCGTAGTGGGCTTGTTGGCTACTTACTGGTAACCCCGACACTGACTGTAAATACAGCAGTCTCCACAAAATCCAGCAGGCTCTTTGAGTTGCTACAAATTGACATAAGTAAAAATATCAAGTTAAAACAGCCTGGAAATTACCTTTCCTCCTAACCAAACAAGTGATTTGATCCACTTTAGTGGCAAACTCAGCCCTTCTCTTGTCACAAGTCTAGGACCGTAACAGAAACTGCAGAAACACTGTGCACACAAGAACCTAAAATGACAAAAATCTTAGTTCACTGATAGATGTAGCATTGTATTTATAGCATTATCTGTGCTGCAGAATATCACACACACCATAAAAGCCAGTGATTGCTCTTGCAGATATGTTCTGTGGTAGTTTCTCCTCTGAAAAAGGAGAAACAAAAAGAAACCAACTGCAACCCTTAAGAGAGAAAACATCTAAAAAATAAGAGGACAAGAGCCACCCCATATCCCATATAATTTAATGCTTTTTTTGGCTGACAGAAATATAACAGGGAAGAGGAAGAGAAGAAAGATTAAATACAAGGGAACACAGTAAAGATGTCCAGAGATGAGAGACTCACTCAAAACTCTTACCCAAGTATTTGCATTATTGCTGATTTTAGCCTGTGAAAAATGAAGAGGTTGAGGAAATAAAATACAAATTAAAGAAGAGAAACAGAACATTTGGAAAACTTATTTTAAAATTAGAGACAAAACAACTGAAATACAAATAAATAAAACTCTCATTGCACAGTAACCCACAAGATGCCTGTGCTTAAAGTGATTAAACAGTCTTTGTTCAGAGAGTCCTGGCTGCCAACATTTATACAGAGTTTGGCATACTATACGGTGATCTTTTCACATACAAAAACAAACACAATTTTCTTTTGGAAGCTACAGACCTCTTCTGCAATTCCAACTGAAATGATTTATTGGCCAATTGACACTTCTTGAATTAATTCTTCTTCAAGTATAACCTAGGAAATTCCATCTCCTATCAGTTATGTCAAATTTGACAGCCTCAGGTGAAATTTCTCCTTTCTTAATTATTTTATTATCCCATTAATTCTCCCAATCCATTAGTTACACTCCCATGTCCCCCTCTGAAGAATTTCTCTTCTTCCTTGATGTCTATACCTTTCAAGAACCTCAGATAAACAATGTCCTCCCTTGGCAATCTCTTTCCTATACCAAATATGTTTCACTACCGTCATTTCCCTTCAGAAACTAACCAGTGCTATGCATCTTTTTTTCTCCACTTCTCCTTTAGTAACAATTCCAGAAGGTAACAATCAAAGTGATCCTTTCAGAGCTAGAGGTGCCTGCTTTTCACTACTGTGCGCTATGATAGTTACATATATGTGCTTCCCCACCCCCTGTCCAAAAAGTACTTTTGAAAATTGTCCATTGCAAACCATATCTTAGCTGTTGCCTACTGTTCCTCTATAGGAGGTGACAATAAAAGGTGAAATGCCCCATATGCAAATTTACCTATCGAAAAAGCAGTGTGTGTTTCGGTGGCCACACTGAAGGGAAGGGCATAGTACAGACACCACTCTCAAAACTGCTGATCCCTGGGACAGGCTGCCCAGGGAGGCTGGGGAATCTCCATTCCTGGAGACTGTCAGACCTCAACAGGACGAGGCCCTGACTGACCTGATAAAATTTTGAATTAGCCCTGCCCTGAGCAAAAGGTTGGGCTAGATGACCTCCCTCCAGCGGTCCCTTCCAACCCAATTTGCTCTCCATGAATCACTTGGGAATTTTTGATCATCACAGAAATACAGCGTAGTACCTCAAATCAGCTGTGTGCCGAATTCCCCATTAGATCTTGTGCTGTGCTATTATTTCCCTTACAGCCTGACACCAGATGCAAGAAGTACAAAGACTGGACCTCTTCTCCCAGCAGTATTGCCAGGAGATTTAGGAGATTATTCAGCTTCTCTTGGGCTGTAGCCATTTTTCCAAATTGTGAGAACAGAGAAGATGGATGGATCACACTGGAATGGGGAGGCAACCTCAAGTAAATATATAAGACAATCATCAGTACAGCAGCCATATCACCTGCAATGGGGTAAAACATGGAACTATCGATTGTTTTGGATAATTCCAGAAGGGTAATGGTCAGCAAAGCCAAGCATAGTGTCACCACCTTTGCCAAATAATCCCGGCCTTTTCTGGAATATAGGTTTCGGTTGGTTTTGCTCCCTCCCAACATTGAGGGCAAAAATGGAGCCTGCCTTCTCTCAGACAGTCGATACATAACTTAGAAATACTGCTGTCAATCTAGTGGAGATTAGAAGTGGCTGAATTTTCACTACTCTGTCTAAATTTTCTTAAGAATACCCTTATTTCTGCAGACTGAATTGGAGGATCATATAATTCATCTTCTTCAAGACCTTCCTGTCCTTTTGCTACTCAGTTATGGCAAATCAAACCACTGTAATACTGTTTCCCCGACACAAGGAACAACTCAGCGCTTTTGGGGACAGTCCCTGCTCACAGCAGTATAGAGATTATTTCAGACACAACTGGAAATGGCTGAGTCCCTTTGGGGTTGGCTTTTGCTAGGCTAGTATTTAATACAGAATAAATATGCTAAGAGCTCCAAGTCAAGTGTAGTACGCTCCAATAAAAAGGAAAAGGAATAAGAAATAAAACTATTAATGGTAGCACAATAACAATAAAAATAAAAACCCACTCAAAAATAAGTAGCAAATCAATTAAGCACAAAACCTAAGAGAACAAAGAGGCGCTCAAGGCTACCAAGTGCCTAATTCTAGAGAGTTCATTCTTCAAGATATTGAGCATCACAGCACTGAGTTGGCAAAATATGTATATAAATCACTGCAAAACCTTGTGTGTTTTCCAGTAGAAATGTGCCTACCCTAAAGTCAAATAGGAATTTCTTGAATTGGTGTTTAGCAATCAAGACAGCAGCTTGCCAAACTGGCTTTTTCAAAATGCTTTTCCTTAGAGAAGATTCACGTTGGTGAAGTCTTCCACAATTACATTTCCTCTGGAACTAATTAAAGGATAACATTTTTCACAATCATATTTTAAAAAGCTGATTTTCAAATGTTGTAGAGATACAATTAATTTTTAGAACTTTAGGCTAGGCTGTCAGAATAATATAACATTGGAAAGTATTTTCAACACAAGTTGAAAATATACCAAAAAATGGGCAGATTATAGACTCTCAAAAGGAGGCCAATATTTGGATTTCTTCTACCATTGTTTAAAATTTTAGAATATGTCTAGACAAGGAATTCCATTTTAAAAATAAAAATTATTTAGAAACATTGTCATATGTCATTCAACTCGAATCTTATCCACTCAGGAAGAAAAAAAAGTTAATGGAAAGTTTTATGGTTGAGGATGCAGTGATTATTTTGATTATCTGGCAATCACGGGTTTTGATTATTTGATAATCACAGAAGCAGGCAGGTTTATTTTTTACTTTGCTACAAATGTAATATATATTATTGCCTCTGCTACAAAACTTAGAGACCCTGACTAAAGGTTGCACATAATTCCCGTAGAATTGTCTTCATTGTTGTATGTCAACCGTCATGCCTCTCAGCTGCTATCATATGATAGATACTCTGTCTTAAAGGTGGTCACCACAACGCAGCCACTTCTGGAGTAGAGTGACGTGCTATTAACACATGGCAGATTATGATCCCTGTGCAGAAGAATGCTGTCTATCTGAAAGTACTAATGAAGAAATACAGGTGATCTTCAGTAAAAGACAAACATGGCATCTTCGTGACAGAAAAAACAAGCCATGCAACTCAAAACTATAAATGTTTAAGATTATAACTACTTATGATCTCACTTACTCAAAAGCTTGTATATGCAGTAGCAAGGTAACCTTACTACACTGTCTGGAGAATTGCTTTAAGATATCTCAGTGGGACTTAGAGCATCCAGACATAAACTGGCTGAACTGTTAACCTGAAAGAAACCATTCAGTATTGCCCTAGAATTAATTAGTTCCACTTTAACACGGAAAAGGGTTTCAGTGGGAAAAGTGCCAGAATGAGAGCCATCAAAACAGACCTCTGGTAATCACCAGAGAGCAGGAGTATTAATCTATCTGATTAATCTGTTGAGCTGTAATAGTTCCTCAAGGGCTGTGTGATGAGTTGGTAAGTGAACCTGGTGTCATTCTTCTATCCCTTGCTCCAGAAGGATATAGGTCTGTACAAGAAAGCTTGCTGGCAACAGCACTGCTTCCTATTTGCCCTGATAGGAACTTGTTGAAAGCAGCTGGATACTTCTCCAGATGCACTAGATGCTACCCTTTGCTGAAAATTTTGCAATGCTTTCACCAGAACCATAGTGTCTTTGGCAACATTAAGTAGGGATTGAAGCTCTTGAGAGGAATAGTTAGCAATGATACAATACTAGAGCTATCATGGAAGCCAATTCTGATATAAGAATAAAATATATTCTGGTAATAAGGTCTGTCAGAAGACGACTCCCTGCCAGGGAAGTAGTAGAGGTTTTTGACAACCAGAGGAGAAAAGCTACAGACTAAATATGATCATAACTGACTGTACAGCTACTGTCAGCCTTTTGCCACGTTAAAGCAGGTGTGCTACATTAGTACACCTTAACATTTTTGGCTTCTGCTGGGTATCTGAATGTTGGGAGCCACTAGGTCTGGGGAGGCAATGAGATTTCACTGTATTTCAGAGAAGGTTCCTGCCCCGTCCCTTTCAAAGAGGATAAACACGTTTATCTCATCTTCTCGTCCCTAAGAGAAAACTTATTAAAGCTAACTAAAACTGAGGTGCTGGAGAAAGCATGATGGCAGGGACAGCGTTATCTACCAACCTTCAGTAAGGATTTTGGTGACTGAGCAGAAATGTTTATGGTAGCAGTAAACTCCTACAAGCATTTGGACTGACACCCGTGGGCAAAAACTAAGACAAATGCCAGTTATTGCCAAGGACAATCTGCAATTAAGAATTTCACAAACAAAACATGAGACAAAGGGAATAGACAGTAAATCATTATCAAACAAACTGAAACAGAGAAACTGGAACAAAAATTTAACATATCAAATTATTCCAAGAAAAGACAAAATGATGCCAGTGACTTAGAGTTCAGAAAAGCTGCTGATGCTGAATCATCAGGAGCCATAATTTCATCTGCTCAGCTTCCTCATGCAGGAAATACTCACACAATTTCTGTCACCTTTTAAAAAGACAGTATTTCCTACTGAACTAAACAGAAACCTATCCTATCTTAATCAGCTAGTCTCCACCTGGAAGCTGCATATGTGTAGAATATTTTTAAAAGGGAACCATGTCACCAAAGGAAGCATCTATTGAGCATTCTTTTACTCATTGACTTTGTATTTTTCCTCTGTGCATTACACACTTTTCCCCTCCTCTGTTGGCCACCTTGGCTCTGGAATCACACTGGGAGTCAATCATTTTGCAGTCTCTGGCCCAGAGTATTGATTCAATGCTGTGAAAGACACCATTTGGTTATAATCAGTAAGTGAACCATAAAATTATATTATCACTTACTTTCATTCATTTGCTCCAGTAATATGACTAAACACCTTTAACTTCTTTCATCACTTCTCTACAGTAGCCATGTCATGCCAGCAAGACAAAAAATAAGGAAAAAAAAAAAGATAAAGTCCAAACAGGTCTTTTGGAGCATGATCGGATCATGCTTTACAAGATGTTCCCCTCTGCAAAACAATAGTAGGCAACCCTTTAATGTCCTTCTTTGAAAGACAAATTTAGTTTCTTTACCTATAATTTTCAAATGGACACATACCATTCTCCTAACCTTTCCTAACAGACTTGTTTCCTACTCTATCTGGTGTCTGTATACTAACACCAGGCTCCCATGTAATATCCCATTAGTCCCACTGCTGAATTCTGGTTTCACCTGATGTCACCTTTCATTACGGCAGGCAATTTAAAGCTCAGGCATTCTGCCATAGCTGAGGAGACATAAAGACCAAAAATTACTTTAGAAAAATTATTTCTTAGAAAAACTCTAGGAAGAATCTATAAGTCTCCTCTCTCCATTATTTTTTTCCCCATCAGCAATTATCCCAAAACCTGAAGTGTTTTCCCATTTGTTTAGCCTCATGTTAGTAATAAAAAAAATATTATTTTCTTAACTTTACAAGCCTGTAAGGCATAAAGAATCTTTTAGATAAACACAAGGTGAATTCTGATAGATCCAATCCCCAAGCTTGGAAATGATAAAAATACAGGTAAAGAAATAATTTCTATCTTCTCTTGCATGGCTACCCTGTGTCTTGTCAACCCAATACAGAAGGGAAGAAGTTAAAACAATAGCAAATATTTCCAACAAAGAGGAGAGGGAAAGGAATTATCATCATTCAATAAAATACTTTAAACAGAAATTACTTTAATTACAGCAGACCAATAAAGATGGAAAAACAAGCAGTCCAAATAGCATGTTGATGGATCTCAAATTTTTTCTCTGGCAGAACCTAGTAAAAGAATGTGCTAATTACTTTGCTTTATACTGTTCAATCATTCTATGTTTGTAACTCTATAATGAAAGGATGTACCTGGTGGAATTAAGTCCCAAGTCCAAGAGTCTTTACTGGACAATCTGTAGACCTGAATTATGAATTACTCTACCAATGAACCAAGGCTTGCCTTTTTGTGGAGGCTCAACACAAGACACTGAAGAGGCCAGAAAGTACCACCTGAAACAGTTATCATCCTAACTGCAAAGGATAATGAAAATAAAATCTTCCTTTGGTGTAAAGAGCAAAAATAATATTATAAAGATATGTCTTGAAACACAAGCCAAACATTTCATATGAAATTGTTCCCGTCTATTGTTAACTTCAAATGAAGTAGATCTAGGACACCTTCTTCTTCCTCACTTTTGACATTCTCTTAAACACATCAAATTCAAATCATGAGAATCCCATATGTATGAGAATGGGAACAGTAGCTTCTAAGTGGAGAGAAATAACTCTGAAGGAGGAAAAAAATAAGTTCCCTTACCCCAAGATGAATCCTTTAGTCTCTCTTCCTCAATTCCATCCTTCTTAAGATGAAGCTTGGAAGAAGAATCCATAGTTAGATGGATACAACAAGTTACTCCCACCCATTAAAACGTATCTTTCAGCAAAAGAGAATTCAAGGGAAGAGTGAAAATGGTTTGAGGTTGAGCTGAAAGTTAGCTTTATAGCAGCCGGTTAAGAAGTCAAATCCAAACAACCTCTTCTCTCTTGCTTTTATCAGAACATAATCTGAGGAATGTTGTAGATCAGAGACTCAAACAAAGGAATTTTGAACCCTTGATATGCCTAAACAACTTGTCTTATCTAACTGAGAAGCAGCGGGGTAAATTTTTGTAGTAAGTCGTACTCTTTGCCTAAGTATTTGTAAAGTGGTCATATTCAAATTTGAATAACCCATTTAAATAACAAGTTCTTTGGGATCCTTAGGGTTGGATGAAAGTCTAGAATGACAGTATTTAGCTAATGCCTACAGAGAAATTATGTGGAAGGGCTGTGGGGAACTAAAGTTTATAGCCGGCAAGATTTGGGACTTGGACACTGTATTATGCCAAGTCCCACATATGAGTCATTTCATTCTTTCCTCTGGATGACTGATTAACCCCATTCCACTACAGCAGCAGCAAGTTGTAAGATACCTTATAAGTGCACCAAGCTGTTCCCAGTGCTATTGCCAAACAAAGTAAGAATATTTTCTTTGATGTGAGGAAAAGTTACATTCCTTCCTCCTTCAATTGCTAGCAGTGTTGAAAAACTACTTAGGTGAATGGCTAGATGTCACTAAAATCTTGTTACACGACATATCACAAATCTCATTCAGATCAAGCAACAGAGATATGGAGATCAGTGGGGGCAGAAAATAAGGAAAAAGAAAAGAGAAAAAGTGAAAGAGAGAAAGACATGAATAAAGCACTTTCATGAACTCTTTCTTGCTTGTCAGCAGAGCCTTAAGCACATCGAGAGTATTTTAAGTGTCCCATCAGGGAGAGATGATTACTAAGAGAAGGGTATGTGAAAAAATATACGTGAAAGATATTTTGTGTCTGTCCACTGTTAGGAGGGCTGGAAGCGCGATGACGCAGGCACTGGGCAAATGACCTAGTCTCAGAATTTCTCCACTCAGAATCTGTGATGGCAACAGATCTGCCTTTCAACAACCACTTCATTTTCTTGGTTATTGCCCAAAATGTTTTCCAATCTAAGCCATGTTTTCTAACAAATCTGTAAAGTTTCAGAGTGCTACAGAAAGCATTACAGAAATGCAAATCATACTACTGGTTAATGCAGTTTCTATAAGTAGCAGTCGTAATAAATAATTGAAATAATATGTACTCCTAATTCACAGTGAAGGGAAAAAGCCCTACTGCACCTGGCTGACAGAACTACAGATACTGCTGAAGACAGGAACATTACACTTTAGTATTGGAGATGTACAATGGCTTTAACTGAAGACCAAATCCTAGCTGGCTAGAAAAGAATAACATTACAGCTCAGCTGTGTCTGAGAATCCATGATAATTTATTGTAATCCAACAAATAATATTTAAACAAATGTTATTCAAAAGCATTAGCTTCTCTGAAGATTCATAATATACCAAGTTGTTGTCCTTCCCTATTTATGTGCTATAGGTATTGTAATAGCTCTTGTACTTCATAGCATCGTTTTCCCCAAAGGTCTCAATAGTATGAACTGTACCTCTTCCAAACTGTAGTGGTCCCAGAAATTACTGCTCATTTGCCAAGGCCCTGTTGACAATCCTCCACTCTAGGAATCCTTTCAAACTGCTTTGCGCTGTCTGGACAACATTTGTTAATTATGGGGGAAAAAAAAGATGTTTTATTTTACCTGCACTATTGTTGCAGAAACAGCTATCTTAGCCAGTTACCACACTGGACTTCCTGAAAACAGACCAAAAAAACCAAGAGATGCTGTCTCCTCTGCTCTGTGCAAACATACACACACACAAAAACCCCTGTTCTGTTTGCAGTAAATAATTAAGAGGTGAATTACATATTTTTAATAGACTATTTTCTAATAATTGTTAAAATAGTGGGGGGTGGGGGAACCCACTCTCCAAATTCAATGGGATAACAATCTTTCCCTTGGACCCTGAGGTTATCCCTTGAAGTTACAAAAGCAAAAACCCCAGAGACCTAGCAAACAAATTTATCACATTATTGTTGGCATCAAAACAGAGGAATTTTTAATCTATTTCAGCTGAAATCATATGATCCAGTAGCCTGGGGGAAGAGATATTAATAGCAGTCAGGGCAAAGAGGAGAAGACAGCAATTTTCCTCAGCCCAGAGCCAGGCAGCAGGTTCTCCACAGCTTTTCTCCACCATCCACCCGAGCACATGGGGCCAGAGGGGTGGAAAGCCCAGTGGCGGTGGGCTCGCAGAGGTAGCGTTGGGCATCAGGGCTTGGTGGTTTCTGACAGCCCACCCCAACGACAGCTAAGGAACCCACACCACGGCCCTCCTGACACCAGCCAACCCAACTTTTAATCACATTTGAAGAGCTTTTAGGCTACTTCTGCAACAGACTGTGTGCTATTGTGCTCAGGATTGGAAAAGAGGATGGAGACAGCACTGAAAAAAGTAAATTGGCTATGAGCAAGTCCCTATCTCCTATTTGGTGTCAATAACATACTCCTTTAATGAGGGGCAGGAGAGAAGAAAAAAAACAAAACAACAAAGGAAGATGGAGAAATGGCTTTCATCAACAGAAATGCATACATGAGCCAACAAGCTGAATAATCACAAAATGGGGAAAACCCCTGATCCAAGCATTAATAATTGAATTAGTATTCATTGAAATAACATTGATTTTAATTAATCTATTTCACATCACTGTTCATATCCTATGTGTTTTCTATTACAGCTTAAAAAGCATTAGTGTATGAGCCTTCTAAGTACTCACATCTTTAAAAATAACAAAAAGGAGACACAAAATTGCCAAATAAATACTTTTAAAAAGCCTCAGATAGTCAATAAAGAAAAATGAAATGTAATTGCTTGTCAATGTGCATTACTAATATGGAATACACTAGCATGTTGCCAGCTGTATTATAAACATAATTTGATTCACTGGAACTTCAGTATATTAAAATATTGGTGAAAGCTGCATCAGCCACCAAAGTATATACTTACCAGCTTGTATTTGCACAATACGGTATCTGGCAATGTTAGGTGACTGACTGAAGCAGAACATTTTTCATTTATTCTGCTGCTCTGCTCTGAGCTCATCCAAAATACACAGGAACAAAAAACGTACATGTTTCTGTCTGAAGTAGGCCCAACAGATCGATAGAGAATATCTATGTCCATCACAGAGCTTTGCTGGAGATGATGCAGAACAAGATGCATTTCTAAAGGAAGCTCCAAGAGCCACTGTAATTCCTAAAGCTCTGTGCACCACAGCCAGCCAGAGCCAGTACGCAAGAACTGTGCTTCTGTGCTTTAGGACATCATTTCTCTTTTTCATGTTGGGTAATGTTGACGCTCTGGCCTTGGCCCTTCAGCAAGGTCCTTTACCAGTGGGTCCCTACCAAGATGGATAAAAGATATGGAAGAGAGATGCATAGGCAAATGCAATTTGATAGAGAGCAGCAAGACCAGTCCGAGCTGCCTGGTATACTAAAATGATTTTATAAAGAGATTAAAAAAAATATGCCCCTCTTTACATTCTCTTGTCATTACCCATTATGTCATAGTGATATAGTGAATCCACAATTATTGTTACTATTTATTTTATTTTGTTTACTTATTTTGACAACATATTGAAGAAATTTCTGACTTCGGATGCAGTCTGATGTTCTCCTATCTAGCCGGGGTAACGACAAATCAGAGATATGACAGTCCAAGCACTTGTTTTTTAAATGAGGTTTTTTGCTTCCTATAGGTCTCTAATTAAGCTCAGTCAATTTTTATTAGTTTCCACAGGTTCAGATTTCATTGCAAGGCAATCAAAATACTTTAAATCTTTTCACTGTCAGTCATCTGTCTTTGCCCAAGAGAGCCTTTCACATCACAGCTTTTACCTTATTCTCCAACAATGCTCATACTTGTTCTCTTAATTGATACTTGTTTACACTAACAATTTCTGCTATGTGTGAAATACTTTCATGTGTAAAATAAACTGTAAGTAGCATTTCTCCATCTCCACCCCAAACTCATTATCTAAATGCTACAGGTTACTCCACGTTTCTGTATACACAAAACACAGAAGTGGTGGTTTTCTTATTTAGTAACAGTTGTGGTCACCTTAGGTGTGCCGGCAGTTCAGCAAGGGGCACAGCCTGCCACTGCACATTATCACAGGATAATAGGACAGAAGAATTTACATTCCAGATACCTTTCCAAAAAATACCATAATTGGCTTATCAACAGTGCTCAACAAAGTGCAATATAAAGCTCAGGCACAAGCTTATTTTATATACGCATACCTATCTAAATATATAGTTGTATAGATACCTATCTATATTTTTTTTTCCACATCATGTGCAATATTGAAATATGTTATCATTTCCAATGGCATTACACACCTTGCACCAGCCTGCAGTATGTAGATACAATAAGCACTATCCCTTAAACCACAGAAATCTTTGCACACCATGTCTGTAAACAACCTCAGTGCACTTCAGTTTCCACAGAAGTATGTATTTGTTAAAGCTTTTTTACCTGAAAAAGAAAAACACTAATAGCACCATGGGAGTTTCAAGAAAGGCAGGCAAATTATGATCACATTTACCATCTAATTTGCTCTCTGAGGCTTGTTCAAACAGTGCAAACATTGTGCTCCTCTTCTTCATTTGTTCTGACAAGCAGGATGACAACTAATCACCATCAAGAGCTTTCCCACTCTCCAGGCCCCCGTTTTCTGTTTATCCAATTTGATGCCTTCCAGCCAAGGAAACTGTTAGCCTTCCCTGCCACGCCAACTGAGAAGGCCAGCTCTCCAAGGCCGGATTTCAACTAGAAGTCTTGTAGGGTGTGAATCCACAGTGCTAAGCAGGAATAAAACGAGCCCTTTCTGCGCGTGGCGGTGCGATCCACCAGTAGTGGGTTCTGTATAGGGTGACTAAAACACCCAAAGGAGGCAAAGAAGGTTGAAGACTGACCCAGAAAAAGGAGCCCGAGGAAAGGAGAGGCAACCTCTACCCTCTTCCTTCGTTTTCCCCAAAAGGCAGATCTCTGATCTACCAAAGCATTACCATGCAAGTCCTAAAATGTGCAAAAATAAGGAGAGAAAAAAAAAAAATGGTGGGGGTTGGGGGGAAAGCTTGGAGAATACTGGAAATTTACTTCAAGGATGTCTGTCCTTTGATAGATCTTCTCTCCCAAACTATTGCACTGATTGGCCTTGATAAGACTCAGCCACACAATCAAATTATCTTGGCTTAATGAGTGAAGCCAGTGTCATTGTCCACATGTCCCCTCTTCACCCGGAGCCTAAGCAAGACAACACAAATTGAAATGAAAAAGGACTAAGCCATATTACCTCACATGCCTGTTGAGCTAAAATAGTATATAGTAGATACCATTCCTTAGCAGATGCATAAGCCATAAAGATTTCAGATGGGCCACTTGTTATAAACGTAAAAGGGAAAATGACATTGAAACTTTGATATTTAATAATGTAAAAAGCATGTATGCACATGCAAATAAGGACTCATTACAATTCAACCTTACTAAACAGACGTCATATCAAAACTAGGCAATGCGTTAAGCAACATATATGGTATAAACAATCACCAAACTTTTCATTGCTTTAGCTGTCCAATACTGTATTATTTCCGATAGCGTGAAGGAAATAATGTCAACAGGCAGCTGGCTAACTCCAGATTCATTAGTTTTAAGAGGTCTTGATCTTCAAATTGACCAAACCCATACCAAAAATTCTTTTTTCTTTATAAGCATTTGAAAAACGCAGCTAGGCTTTAACTGACAGAAAGAACACACGCTCTTACCATCACTTCTGTCCTTTTGCCTGCAGGCAGCAGCCCATAGCCCCAGCCAATGTCACCAGTGTCACTAACCAGCATCACTGCATCAGATTTAGCTGTACAAAATACTGACATTAGGAAACTGCCTGGCTCAAACTCTATGTTACTTTTTGAAAGGTTACTAAATATTTTCCTGGATCTTGTGATCCTGCTGCTTACACACATAATTAAACAGTCTGTACTAGAATACATTTTGAGTCAGGTGATTGTTCATGGGATATTGTGAAAACTTGTCCTAATAGACCGAGTGTGTGTGGGGGGGTGTGTGTGTTTCATTTTTTTGTTGTTTTTTTTTCCCCCCACAAATGTTCTCCAAGTATTTTCACACCCTTTCTAACATCAGGAGAGTTTCTTTTCCTTCTAAAATTTCACTCTGTTTTTTTAATGCCTACTCAGGAAAAGATGTAGAAAAAAAGTATGACAAATGCAAGTATCTTTAGAGCCTCATAATTGGCAAAGGGATAAAACAGGCCATGTATAATCTATACCACGTCTTACAAAAGTAGTATTTGAAACAGAGGAATTTTGCAAACTAAGGACTGCAAAGGTTTCAGTGAAAGGAGACATAATAAGATTCTTTGGAAAGAGGTTGGTATATTCTTGGGAGGGACAAAAGGGGAATAAAAGCCATTCCCTTTGCTCCTGCTGCTTCCAAGAGTACTTGCAATTTCCTTTTCTTGAAAAAGATTTAGGGGACAGGAACATCAAGGCTGTTGTCTCTGCTGCATGTTACACGAGTGCCTTCAGTTTGTTCTCGATTACAATGATAAATATCTTCATGGCAGTCAGAGGTTCCCCCAGATCATTCTGCCATCCATGCATCACACCAGTCTATGGACCAAAGAAGTGGATTTTACTGATTTAATGATAGATCTGGTAGCCTAATAGAGTTTAGATTAGACCAGTCCACTCTCATGTCAGTATATAATCTTCATAAGTGTCTGAGCCTGAATATGTTCAGTGGTAGAGCTGAACTACTTTCTCCAAATGCTTCATATGTTATTTCTATAGGCTATGATACTTAAATGGTCCCTATCAAATTCACAGATGTCTTTTCCTTTAGTCATTACTGCTGTTTTCTAGTGGTTGGCTCATCTGTGATTTTAATTTGTAAAGATCAATTAAGCCACTATCCCCAAAGTCGCAGGACACTGCAGAGCTCCAAAAGATGAGCTAATGGATTTTTTTCACCTCATCTGCTTCACAGCATTAACTTGGAGGATCTTAAATTCTGATCTTTTAGATCAGAGATGGATGTTTGCAGAGAGAAGCTGAAGCCCAAAAGTAACTTTCTTTAACAATTAGTATCCTGTGCAACTTCAGTGATGTCAACAGAATCAAGGGGGAGGCAAATCAGTGTGTGTTTTTGGCAGCTTTCCCTTTTCTGCCAATTAGAACAATCAGACTCTAAATTTCACATTGAGCTGAAAGAAATTAGCAGCGTTATATTGGTCAAATGTTAAAGTAAATAGCACTTGAAGCGTTAATCGTAATTGCAGTTTTTCAGGTTATTCATGTTGCATTCCCATTGGTTCATTTTTCCATGCTTACCACAGCGAACATGTTTTGATGAGCGGCATTAAGACTGCTTTGTCTGTGCCAAGGAGGAGGGCTGGGTCTCAGCTGCTAAAGCAGCAGGCTGCCAAAACAGCTGGACTCACCTTCCCCAGAGAAGCCTTCTGCAGCTTGTGGGAGGCACTTGAGTACAGAGGAGCAGAGCAGGTGGGAGGACATGGTAAGAAGACAACTGGTTTCAGACATCCTTCTTCAAGTGGTGGGGAGAAGAGGGCAGGGTGCAGAGATGGGTGAAAGGTAGACTCAGGCTCCCAAGGAACCACATCTGAACCCTTTGCTGATTCTTAAATGGCTCGTAGGGAGTATGTTTTAAAAAAGTGTTATAGCAGCAAAGAGGCTCTTTATAAGGAAACCAGGGCTTTCTTAATGGTGAGGCAGGCTGTGCTTTAGGAACAGGACTGTAATTAACTTCTAACTACAGCCACTATGTTATAAACGAGCACAGACAGCAAGATTTTTCAAGTTATTTAACGCTCGCTGAAGATGATAGGATAGGCAAAATTCAATTAAAAATGCAAGCAATATGTTTTGAAATGTAATAATTTCAGTTTAAAATAGTTTGAGAGAGATGCTCTTTCAATACCGTAGATGTGTAGAGGATACTATCAAACATCTTCCGGTCTTTCCACTCCTCCTAGCTCTGCATGCACCTCTCCGGCTGGCTCAGACTCAGTGCGGGTGTTTCCAGCAAACGCCCTTCTGTGCTGCGTGGGATTTGCATGCAACCTCCCTCGTGAGAAGTGGAAATTTCGCCAGAGACACCACGGCAGTACTTGGGAAAGGAAGTGCCACTGAGATGCCACAGACCACTGAGAGCAGTTGTTTAACAGAGTTAAACTCAGAGTCCACTGAAGTCAATGGGAATTTTGTTACCAACACTGACAGGACTTGGATTTTCTCTAAAATACTGTTAAATAGGCAAAGTCAACAGACTTCAAAAAGCCTCATTGTTATGCTTCAGATGCTGGTGCTTGAAATAATTTTTGATTACAATTTCAGGTGGAAGTCTTTTCGACTTGGTTTTCCCTTTAAGGGCAGGTTTCCTTATAAAACAAGAGCAGTATTCTCTTGCATTTGAACTTTGCATGAAAATCCATATTTCCAACACATTGTAATAAGTTTTTTACAGCTCGGTAGGTTACCAGGAATTAAACAGCCCACACCCTTGCAGTGACTTACACATCACAAATAAGGACACGTAAGAATAGACTGAAGTAGAAAGGAGTCACGTGGTAAGAAGACTAGGAAATGCAAATATTTTACCTTGTCTTACTATCACCAGGTAGTTTTCAGAGGAACCACCAGCTACACAAGTACAAAGCAAAGTACAAATACTAATCGTTCTTATCTTTTGTCTGTACTCTACATGCCTGAGTTAACTATTTAAACAAACATTAACCAGTGAGGTAAAGTAAAATGACATCTTGGTTTTTGATCTTCCAAAATGCCACATCCTATACAGTGGGCCAGTCACAAGAAGCCACATCAAATAAAATAAGAAGGATTTACTTCCTGTTCAGCTACTTGCACAGCCAGCCTCTAGAGCAAAAATAACATCCCCAAGTCTTGCTGAAGAGAGAAAAACATATTTCTGTCTTTAAAACAGGCACTACTATAAGTCCGCTACCAAGCTACATAGATTGCCAGCATAGCCGGTGCAAAACCAGCAAGTCGAACCAAAGCACCCTGGGCTGCAGAGCCACTAGCCCTGACACTACTGCATGCACATACTGGTCCAGGGTATTGTGCACCAGCCTGGCCAGTCCAAAGCACGCCTATCACAGTATCATTATTCTTCCATTTTAAGTTAAAAAGCCAACTAAACCTATATTGCACAAAAAAGCCCTCCGTAGTCGATTTTTTCCAAGTTCAATAAGAAAGGTATTGTATCAAGTGGCAGAAGCTAGGCAGTCTTTATTGGGCTCATAAAGGATTATGATTTTGCCCTATTCTCTATATAAGTGAATTTCTTAAAATATCATTTTTAAAATGGCACTACTTCTTCTCATGATAGTGTTTCTTTAATATATTAACTTCCCCACATCCCATACTTTGATGGTTCGGCAATTTTCTAGTTCATTTTAAATCAGTTTTTGACAAAACAATACCAACAGTTCAGTAAGTGTCCCAGCTGAATTTTACAATTTACGTTTCTTTTTGAAATACCCTCTTACTGAATAGCTTTAGCAACTAATAAAATTCTTCAATTTTAAAGCCAAAAGAATCACATTAAGCACTAAATTCATGGGGAAGTTGACTAGTGATACTGAATGTTGACAGTAGATTTTGTTTTTAACACTAGAGAAGTTTTTTTAAAATCAGTAATACATTGTAATTTACAGGCTTCGTGCATACTCTACTGTATAGATTTTTAGTTATGCTTCTGATGCTTTGACATACACATACACAGATGTGTATACATACATGCATACATGTGTATATATGCATACATGTATGCAAATATGTAAGTGTGTATATGTGCATGTATATACAGATACATGTACACAGACATATACATACATGCATGTCAGCCATTGCTGTTAATTTTCTCTGTTCTGGTTAAACAATAATGAACAAAAAATATAGTGGAAAGTCACCACTATGAAATAAAGTTTATTCTTATGTGCTAGATAAGATGCAATAACTAAGCTGAGTAGAACCCTGGTGAAGACACATAAACATTGTTTACATACATTGTGTGTGTTAACAGTGAAGTGAACGACTAATAGCATAGCTCCCAATCTATGGTTTATGATAACTTTGCATCAGTAACACCATGATAACTAACTTTTATAAATTATCAACTCCTATATTTGGAAAAAATATACAGCCTTACTAAGAGAACTCGTCTAAAACTAGGGACATGAGCAGAGCTGCAGATCCAACTGTTTCAAAAATTTACCACACTCAACTAGTATCTGCCCATCCATTGGAGACAACCTTGCCCACCTGAGTGAGATAGAAGAAATTTTGGTCTGCTTCAGTACAAAGCAAAACACTTCAGGTTAAAATTTCCTTTACTTCAGCTGTGGTACTTTTCTTCAACTTTCAATTGAGAGAAATAACTAATGGTTGAGGGCAGAACCTTCCTAGATGGTTCCAACTTGATCCACATGAGGCAACTGGACTTTTGCAAGAAAAAAAAAAAAAAAGATGTATTTTTAAATCAAGCTCTGTAAACCTTTCAACTAATGTGCTTTAATTCTAGTATGGACAAAGACTGTTTAAACTCTCTATAGCTCTAGCATTTAATATTAAATACATCTTCTCTACAGTCCATATGAGATTTTTATCTTTAAACATGGACCAAGTATTTTTTTCTTAAATATTTGTATTAAAGAGCGAGGTCAGCTCCAGAATTCCTAGAAAAGGGCACCACAAAAGCCACCTAAAAATGACACCAAGAGAAGGGCATGCTAGACATAAGGTTTGAAAGGTGAGGGCGGTTATGTTTAAGTTTGCCTCAGTCTCTTCTGTTGGTAATATTTTGGTGAATGGAAATAACAGCTACAGCGTTTCTGTTATTTCATTACCATTTATAAGATGTTTTGGTTGTACAAACTACACAAATATATGAATATGTATTTTCATAAATGATACATATCATAGAGTCTTAAGTTTAATTTATTTCATGAACAGGAGTGTTTGTCCCTTTAATCCCCATTGTCCCAAAGACAACTATATTAATAATCTCATTTTGGTGTCTGTCTTGGTAAATATTCAGTTACCATTTCTATTTCTTCTAAAAAGGAGAAAATGCCTGGCTACAGAATTACAAAAATGTTTCCAATTTCTGTCATCATTTGAAGCAATCAGTACAAAAGAGAGAAAATTCAAGAACTAAAACTAATCCTGTGGAGTCTGCCCTAGTGGGGGTCATTTTAGAACTGGCTGCCTTTGCACTTAGATATATAAATGCTAATTATCAAGGTCATCACAGATGTGTGTGATATTTTAAGTTTTCTTTCTGCCTTTCTATTAACCTGAGAAATAAAAGTGTTCTTCCTAAAAATATTATTCTAAAATTCTAGAATATCTTAGAACTATACTAGAGAGCTGCCTAGACTTAGTCTCTTCAACAATCTCCTCTCTCTTAATTTTCAAAGGTTACAGGAATCAACTGCTACAGCTGCTGCATTGTGAGGTTAAGCTGCTGTCCCTCCATAAGTAATATACCCCCCCATTGTGACATACAATTTCTAAAGGATTAATATCTTCTTTGGGAAACCCCCATACTTGTTTTCCTATTCACTAAGGTACTTGCAAAAAAATTAAAGTCATTCTCAGGTCATAACTGGGAACCTACAAAAAAAAAAAAAAAAAAAAAAAAAAAGATCTCAACCTGTTTGCAGTGAAGTAGGTTCGGAGGAGTGACTCACATGGGCAACCTTGATATATAACCCTTTTTCCTGCTATTTATTAGTGATGGATGTCCCATTCCAAATCACTTTGCTCGCTGGGCCAAGAGAACTCTGGCCATTTGTGCACCATGCAAAGCCTCCCAATTCACTTCAGGCTGGCAAGGAAAATGGGTATCAGAAGAATTGTGATTAGGGCAGAGGGCAGATCTATTGAGAAAAACCTGCTAAAAACCACCTCTGCAGTAATTTGTATTAAATTTAGTATACGCACTTCAGGATTCATAACTGAAACAATTAAAAACATACAAGAAGGATTCTCTAGTATTACAACCACTAATTTAATTCATATCTGAAATTTTGCATATGATTTCTCCATAAACTGAGGGATTTGTTTAACCAAGTATCTGCAACATAACCTCAGTACTCAGGATCCACTTTAATGCTTTGTTTTCAGATCAGCTGAAGATCTTGTACCTAGCCACACAAGCACTGATGTTGGGACCATATTAAGTAACAGCAGAATTGTACAGAATAATATTCAACATGCTTGGACCTAGACCCAGGAATCCTTCATGCCCCTGTTTTTGCCACATAATTCTGGCTTAAATTCTACAGAATAAGTGACAGGTGGGTGATCTAATTGAAGCAAAAACCTTTGGGTGAAGCTAAGCCAGCAAAATAACTTTTGCTGCTATTGTCACAGGCTACCATTAGGGAAAGACAGAAACTAATGAAAACTTTCCCTTGCATGCCAAGATTGCCACTGGGCTACTGAGACAATGATAATAGGCTTACAAGAGGTGATAAGACTACAGATGAATGGTGATACCGTGGCATTCACCTTTGTGCTGCCCTTCCTTGTGTCTTTAATATGTCCCTTCAAACAGATTATCTGCAGAAGTGCTGAGGAGTTCTCATTTTGGAGAAAGACAGAGAATAAAGTGGACATCTCATGTCCATGTCAGGTGATGAAGTCTCACTGCACACTTTGTCATACAGGAGTGAGAGGAAGATAAGTAAAACACCCCAAAAAAATAAACAGAGCAAATATGGTGCCCAACCAACTTTTACTTCCCAAAATAGTGAATAAGAGAGTGAAATTCTGTATCTACAGGAGAAAGGTGCCAGCAAAAGAGAAAGGCAGTCAGGTGCTTTAGATAACAACTGTCTTGGAAGCACAAGACACACATATCAGCTTTCAATAAATTCAGTTGAAGGTGGCTATGAAGTTATTCCAGAATTTGAAGAATGCTGGTCTCTACACTTGTGTGATAAAGGAAAACAAATGACATAACTGTTGAAGCTGAAATTAGAGAGAAGTGGATTTACAATTGGTCTTGGATTGAAACAGGCAACCATGCAGATTCGTGGACATTATCAAAGGCAAGAATTGTCTGATGGAAAGGGTGGATATTTACAGAAGCCAATAGCCTTTCAACATTAGAAAGAATTCAAAATATTACAAGGAATGTTACAAGAAGCATTGGCTAGAACAGTATACAGATTTCAAGCTGGAATTTAACAAAAACACCTCTCAGAGTTGTACCTGCTTTGACAGCTATCATGTGGAAATACACGGGTTAACATGCAGTGGAAAAAAGGAAACAATTGCATCATTTTGCAGACAATCAGCAAGAACCCACAGAGCCTGTATAGTAGGGAAAAAGAAGTGACAGTAGTGTCACTAGAAAAGAAGAATTATTCACAGAAGCAGTGAACAACTTTGTAAAAGAATTTTTTTTTTTTTTTGGCACTTTCTTCAACCAGACAACTTTGGTGACATAAAAGACACAAAGATTTTTACTTGGGTAATACCATTTTGAACTGGAGTGGTGTGAAAAGCAAGAGAGCATGGCCAGAAATTTCTGAGCAAGAACCAGAATTTTTGAAGGCTAAAGCTTAGCAAACATGTACATTCTAGAGTGGAAGCAACAAATCTAGGCAAGAAGTTAACTGAAAAAGCTGATTTCATGGTGAGGCTATCATTGACCAGCTCTACCAGACAAACAAAAGGTACAATGATGCTTTGGAATGAGGAACATATGTAAAGACCTTTACATCTAAACCAGTTGCTGATTTACACCCAAGCAAACTGTTTCTAATGAAAATCTTCGACAAGTCAAACAATGTTTCATCTCTTTGTTAGGGTTTGCATCAGAAACCCTTCCTATTTTCTACAGGTGTGTGAGTGAGAATATTACTGGCATAATGATCCTGCAATGGTATCATTTAAACATACAAATATCCTGAGCACTAATAAAGCTAAAAAGTACCCATTGAATAAGCCTTTAAGACATTTTGGTATTGAAAGGAACCCAGCACTGACTAAAACGGGTCTTAAGCCATTTCTGTCCTTTGCTAAAAATGCTCAGCAAACTTTCCTTCCTTCCCAGGTAGATATACGTTTTTTTCTTTTTCAGCAGCCAGTGGAAGATCCACAAGCTGAAGTCAAAGCTCAAAAAGCTTCAGCAGTTGTAGACACTCTCTAGAACACTGGACAAACATTAATTGCTAAAGCTTTTGTCCAGAAAGAAACAAACTTACTGGAGTTCCCACTCCCTATATCACCAAGGAGTCAATTTTCAGTGCAACGTGGGACTGTGTTTAAATATGCAGGAATTTCTAAGGTATTTCAGAATGTACATTTAAGTATATATGAAAATTTTACAGGGGCTGAAAAAATATCTAAGATAAGGGCCGGAAATACCCTGAACTGGCCTAAAATGAAAGGCCAGAAATGGAATCTTCAGAGTTGTCCCATATGCCAAAAACCACAATGAATAAGTCAACACAGGCAGTACAAAATATTGACACTGCAGTTCTAACTAGGATAGATTTGTTTACATTGCTTGGAAAAAAAATACACTTCTTTTAGATTAATATTCTCATTTTGCTGAGACAGCAGCTCCTAATAGAATGACATCTAAGCTGGTGGTGGTGTATATGCAGTTTGTACTAGATAGAGCACAGCTGACATTAATATCTGATAAAGGACAACTTATTAAGCAAAAGTAGAAGTTGTTCTAAGTAATGGAGTGATCTAAAAGTTTTATCCTCGAGTCTAATGTATTTAATGGACAATAATAATGCAGAAACTTAAAAAGGTACCTAGTTAGATTCCAATCCATGTTGTAGCACAGCAGTAATCACTACTTTGTTTAATCAATGTGGGCAAGTGGTGGTAGTTTTTAAAGTGCTACCAGAAAACATACATAGAAAAAAATTAATAGATTATATATATATGACATGAATAACATTTGGGGTTCCTTCCCATTGCCACTGCATATAGTGTTATCTGTGTGTTCACAGTGGGAAACATTAGTTGCAAGCCTTAAAGGATGCAAACGATCATCCTGGGATTGCTGGGTACTATAACATGGGAGGAATAGGGCACCCTATTTCAGTCTCAGAAAGGAAGAAGATAAGAGGCATCAAATTCACCTTTTTGCCTAAAGGAACCCTGGGCAAGTAACAACAACACAATATTTAGACAACTGAACATCAAAACACAATCCAGTCAGAGAAAATGGGCTTTCTGGCTTTGATTAATACCGGATTCAGCTTCTTAAGTCTAAGTAACAGTGCAAAACATCTCAAAGTCTAACTGGCTTAAGTAGTAAAATTCACTATTAGGTTGGTTGCATATAATTTGAAATTGTGTTGAATGCTAACTTGCTTTTTTAGCAGTACTGTTACAGAACCTTGGAAAGAAATGGCATTGTGGACTAAATGGACAAGTTTCTAAATACCATACAAAAGAACTAGACGGAGAACTACAAAGCTCTTCTACTTCAAGAAGAAACCGTCAGGTAAAGAGTATTTTTCACAAGCATCCTAAGAAACTGAGTGATCAGTGACAAACTCATTTCCCAGACTGCTGTGCACTCTTCGGCCATGGTCAAGGATGTGGCATTGGACTCTGTCTTCTGTCAGGGGAAGAACACTCCTAAAATCATAATTTACACTAATTCAGAAAAGAAATGCAGGGTTTATTACTCGAGAGCCTGGCAGCTGAACAGCAATATGTGAGATCTACCCTGTGAACAGTATGTACTGTAGGCAGAATTGTTAGAATGAAGGAAGACTAAAGATGAAGCCAAGACTCCTGGTGAGATCTATCAGATGCTTATTAGCACAAGAGATTTCAAAAGCTACATGACAGAAGGGCTAAAACAACACAAAATAATCTAGGATAGCATACAGCCAAGGAGGAGACACAGAAATATCGGTGCTATGTGTGAATATAAGCTAAACATTTGTAAATGCAGTTCTGCAGAACAACTGATGTAAAAAGAAGACAAAAGTACTGACCTACTTCACGGCTCTTCATGTTCTGACTACCTCATACAAGCTTTAAGGCTAACAGTTCATCTTCATCCTCATTCATTCAAAATCATCATCCAACTTTCCACTGAAGGCCTCCCTTTCTCCTCATCTGCCAAGAAACCTGCAAGGAGGTTATTAATGTAATGCAATGTGGAAAAGCAGTTGAATGAAACAGTGTCATGACACTCCAAGTATGGTGGAAACTTCTTCCAAGAATCTCTGTATCAAGTCACCTTTGATGTTTACAGTAGGCTTGCAGCTCCATCCCCCCAGTTAGCAAACTTCTGTGCATATCTACTGAAGAGGAAAGAAAGAAAAGAAAATTGTCTTTGCCTCAGGATAAATGAAAAGGGATTTCAATTATGTCTGTTCTTGACAATGTCTAGTATGATAGGAACTTGCTGAAGACCAAGTTCCTGGCAAGATACAAGGGGAGAGAGACCTTTGAGCATAACTATAATTTTGTTAGGACGTTAATTAAAATCCATATTGATCCACAGAGGAAAGTATACAATAGAAAATTGGTATATACTACGTCTGGTGCTGGAAAGTCATTCATAAGAGTACTCAGGCTCCACAGGAAACACAGTGGTATCTCTGACACAACAAAGGGCCCTAAAACTAAATAAGGTACGTGGCCATCACAGTACTGTGCTCACTTGAAAGACAAGGTGGGGAACTATGATTGATTCTATTCTAACTCAACGACATAAAGCAGAGAGTAGATAAAAAAATGGGACATGAACTACATGTTTATAAAGACTTTAAAGGAGAAATGACTTAAGCAAAATCCTTTAAGGGAATATTCAATAGAAGCAATATGCCAACAAGTTTGTCTAAAACCTCCTGCACAAAATTGTCAGAATCAGACATTTGCCCTTTGCTCTTTTTTTTCTTTTTACATCACATATCACTGCAAATATTGATGTATTTCAATAATGCACTATAAAATATTTTAATCTCTGCTGGAGATTATATGGTAAGTACCTTTTTTAAAAACCAAACAAAACAAAACACAACCCCTCCCAATATTTAAATGAGATGGCAAATTTCTGTGTCACAGGGATACAGACTTTTGCATGAATGTAAAGATTTTTCTCAGCTTTTTAAACAAGCTAATCTTCAGATACCTACTAGTTAACCCAACATGTAACGCACAGAATTTGCATAATTTGCCTTTCTTTGAATAGCTGGAAAACACAGGAGGTTTTGGAGTAATTTTGTTAGGGGATGCTCTTAAATAACCATGACTATACAGTAAAGAATCAAAATGTGTGGTAGAAACTGCAAGGTCCAAATTGTTAATCCAACAAATGGATGACCAGGGAATGCAGCATGTATTTACAGTGTTGATTAGGGCAAGAGAATTGAGAACATCCTAAAACACATGGAGCCCAACAATGCAATATACCCAACCAATATTTATTGCTGCCTCTGTAGAAGCAATTTCCATTTTGATGTGTTCTCTCACACATGATGTTCTGAAACAGTTAAGTAACATGAAAAATACAGGTTCAAGATTATATCTGTCACAGATGAAAATACAGCATTTATGCAGCATTACATAATAAAGCCACTGGTTTATGGACCCAAGGTCCTCTTGGGACTGCCACAAATCTACATGTTGTCATAGGGTGATAGATTTTTACATTTGCATATGTGAATTAAGAAGAATCCACATTAATAACCAAAACAAACAAAACACAGTTATTGAGTCTAAAGGGCTGAGGAAATTTAACAGTGTCATTTGGTTATGGCAAAGGTCACTATTAGTTCACAAAATCTGTCTGGAAAGCCACCTATCTTAGCCAACATTTTATAAAGAAATCGAGGAGTCTGTTAAAACCACCTAGTTCCGGGGGGGTGCCAACACTGAGGGCAGATCTGCATTTGTTCTGTACTTAAAAGACAGCAGAACTGCAGCGAAGGAAGGGACTGCTGATAGTTCTTTGCACACTTATTTTAGAAACTAGGAATGAATTAACTCTACCGAACTGTTTATCTGGCCTGTATGTCTAGCAAATAATTTCTAAAATTCTACTATGCTAATATAGGTGAACTTATTAACACTGATTTTTGCCAAATAAAATATCAATTTTGTGGAGATAATCAGTGCTAAGCATGGAGCTCCATAAATTTATGGAACTCAACAAATTTAGGGAAGAGATTATATGACATGGTATCTGCAATAACAGATGACTGGACTCATGATCTTAGAGGTCTCTTCCATTCATGTTTTCCAAAACTACTACATATAAATTAGATACCAGGTTTCACTAGTAGCTTAACTCAGTTTTGGACATGAATATTCAGAGCTGAAACATGAATACATCCTCTCACTACATCGTCCAGACTATTTCATGATTATTTCAGCTCATGGATATGTCCCAACATAGCCACCCCTCTCTCTCTTATGCTTTAATCTAATGGCACAGTTAGTCCAATGAAGGATTAGGCATTGAAATTTCTAATGTTCAGAAGTTTAACTAGAGTTCTCCTACCCTTAAGTATCAGAGAATGCAAAAAATACATCATCACCCCATATTTTAGCAGTAACCATTATGTATCTTCTACCATATATAAAAATTAGCATGCAGGAATATTGCTACAAAAAGCTGTATCTAACCCAACATTCTGATACCTCTAAATAAATTTGTGGACATACAACACAAAAAAATATAAACGTACACATAGCTATCCACATCTATATGTATTGCCACATGATTTTGGAATAGCACATTTGACAACTGCAGTATATACAAAATGGAGGCAAAGGTTCCATAATTTATTAATAGCATGCACTTTTTTAGAACACTTCAGAAGACCTTGATTTAATCTACCTGACATCCCTATAGAGCTGGAAAGTATAGACTAATTTTTAAGGCACAGAAAGTGAGATAAACAAAAAAATTACAAAGCAGCACAAAATCCCAGGCATCCCAGTTTTTAATAGTGAACTCCAACTGAAAGCTGGAACTTTCTGAAAAGCTACCAGACTTATTTTGGGGCATTATCTTCAGTTCTTGACCACTTTTTCATGGAAATCTCTCCATCCTCCCACCCCAAGAGAAAAACAATATATTCAATCTGAGGAAGCCACCTGTGCTTTTTAATATCCTTGTCTGACAAAGAATAGGTGTTGTAATAGATGAGATACATAAATGGAAAACCATTCAACATTTGAGAAAGGTGACTAAATTCACTAGCCTAGTGTCAATTTTTAATTCCTAGATTTGTTTTTTGAGTTTTTTTTAAAGGCCATTCATGAAATATTAGAGATGCCTGTCTTATATTAATGTATGTCCTCTGACATCCACTCAGTGAAAGATAAAAAGATGGCATTAAGTTTTAGCAGTGAAGTGAAATGTTGCATGGTGTAAGGTGACCCAGTCTCATTTAACAGATTACCAAAATATAATCAAATAAAACCTATGATCTTTACACTGGCAAAAACAGTGCAGCAAGAGGACAAATATAATTTTAAAAACTTAAAAGGCCAATTGAAATGAATCATGTATATTTGTAACATGTGAGTGAGTCCTCTGCAGCTATCCAGTCCCTGTAAGAGCATCCATATTGATAGCAAATTTTAGTACAGGCAGGTTCAGCTTTCCCTACAATTTTATCCTGCCACTATATCTAACCCAAAGCAAATGTCCCAAACTCAATTAAGCTGTTTGATTACAATAAAAATCGTCCTTGCTCTTCATCTTAGTCTCAGTATCTACTGGCTGATAACTCATAGTTCACAGGTAACACATTGTCTAACTGCATTAATCCACAGCTGGGAAAAAAAAAAAAAAAAAAGAAAAGAAAACTCATACCAGTCTGATGATGTGTGTGCAATTCAATTATACCAAGATAAACTGCCCTGGGTTAAGATTACCGAAAGAAAACTTTAGGAAGCACAGATTTTGTAAACCAGATCTAGACTTAATTGATGCAATTCTTCTCACTCAGCTTGTTTTCGATTGTTACTACAATGTTCATACACCTTTCTCTAATACGTTTTCTGATAGCTACTGACAAACTTAGGATATTTGCATGATGGACTTTGGCTGTAATCCACTATGGCAATTCCTCCGTTTCTAAACGCTCACATTTAGTCCTTCAGATCTATTCACTGAGAGCTGCCTCACCTGCCACTCTGATTGCAATGCCTCCCAGACCCTCATCAGCTCACCTCATCTATCCACTGTCACACAAACTTGGGCTCGATTTGTTGAAATGGAGGAAACTTCTACTGGGGTCGAACGATGCAATTTGGGGCTGAAACTAAGTGAAGCTTGCTGGTTTGGATAGAGTGTTAGGTGAAATTGTGCCAAACAAATTCTGAAAGAAACCCAAAACAAAACTGTGAATTCATGCCTGTATTTTGCACGGAATGACTCCTTTCAAAATAATTTCCGAGTGTTCTAAATTAATCCAGTGGGCCTGGAAAAGTGCAAGCAAGTTCAAATGAAAAATTTTTTGTTTTGTTTTGTTTTTGTTTTTTTTTTAAATATCCTTTGGCAAAGAAGATAAGGCAATAGCTAAATGTCCCACAGAGTTACTACCTTACTTGCATATTTATTGTTTACACAGTTATTCCCTAACAGTGAGACTCTCCTTTAGCATACATGTTTACATTATTACCAGGACAGATGTCGAATCTAGAAGAGTTAAGCTCCTTTTTCATCTGTTTGCAAAAAAGTACAAGAAAGCCAAGAAAACAAAGCCCATTTAAAGCAATCAAAGTTTTTTAAAAAATAAATCTTTCTTTTGAAAAAAATAAAACTGCCAAAAGAGTGTAGCAAAAATGTAATGAATGTTTGTTACTTTGTTTTAAAATGCCAGTTCTGTACCAACTGTAGTGATGCTTGCCCTTGCTGCTGCAACCCAATCTTTAGATCTCATGAAATGATGGTGCAGTACACCACACAAGTATTACAGCAACGCTGGGAAAGTAGTTCAGGACTGTAAGATGTTTGCAGCATTGCGGTTTTAATTCTGAAATTTTACTCAATAGAAACAGTCAAATTAAGGCAGTACGAAACTGAAAAATTTAGTTTCACCCTGCATTTACAGACATATGAAAGCAGAAGAAAGGATGAAATGCTAAATGTTACTTCTACTACACAGCATTATGTAGACGATACAGGGCAACATACTTTGTGTAGACAATTCAGCCCCTATGATTCATGGGCTGATTCTGATCTGGGTGCATCAGAAGAGCCCTGTAACCCAGTATTTCACTCCAGTGCCCTGAAAGGCGTCAGCTCGCAACGCGCCTACCCCAGCCAATGGCTCACAGTCCTTACTTTAATGTAGTAACTGGTAAAGTGCTGGCAGCATTTAAATGGATATTCTTCATCTACCAGACACAAGGCACAGGGAGAGACAATTAGTGAGGCGGGAGGTGACGAAAGCTGCAGACTTAAAGCACACAGAAACATCCACAACTTCAAAAATGTACTATTAATACATCAGGAGATCTCACTGAATGCAGTTTCTTACCCATTTTGCCCAGATTTGTGCCACTAAGCACAAGGCTTAAGAGCCTGAAAAAAAAAAAAAAATTCAACCATGTGAAAGTAAAAAAACCCCTCTGTATAATAAAACAGCAGTAAAAATCCCTTACCAATTATTCTACTACCTTCTCAAAACAGGAGTGGTGTCTTTTATGCCCTAATTTTATCATTTCCTTTGCCCCATGTTAAAACACCAGTATAATTATCCTTTATAAAGGTTGACTGAGGTCCCAGTGAAAATCTGCTCAGGGTGATTATTTAGTTGGCTTTTTTATTTGTGGAATTTAGGCAAGAATGTTTCAAGCTGTTTGTCAAAATAACCACTTGATCTGCTTTAGTATTTTTGTAATTGTTAAAAAAATAGCATTTTCTAATAAACAGAGGGAAAGTAAGGTTAAAGACTCTAATTACCAACTTGTAGGAAGAGTTGAACATTAAAGTTGTGCAAAGGGGTTCCTAATTTTGATGTATTTGGAGCCAATTCTCAGGATTTAATGATTGCAGTGTACCTGGAAATGTAAGGCACAGCAACATGGTATTAGGGAATATTCTTTGACATTTCCATAACTCATTTAAGCACTACTGAAAATGCTTTGTTTCTGCTTAGTAGTTTTACATGTAAGTTATTATTTCACATTCTGATGACTTTCAAAGCACTGGACTTCACACATGACACAAATACTTTCACTTTAAGAAGAGAGATTTCAAATAACTTGATGTATTTACCTAAAGAAAGGTTCACAGTGCTGAAAGCTTGTGCATTTTTTCCTAACTACATGACCTGATCTAGTAAGAGAGGGAAAAAAAAAAAAAAGAGAGAGGTTTTTCCCCAAAAAGCCTTCCCAAAGTACTCTACACCGGAGATGTTAAACAGGAATTATTAACATGGCTAGACTCCATCTAGGGGAGCATCTCAATTAAAAAAACCTGAAGCTTATTTATGAACTTACTTAAAACTATACTTAAATATGGTTTTCCTGGATAAGGCTTTTAGCGTATAAGCAACACAAAGATTGCTGCTGAAAAGCTATCCTGAAAATGATGGAAAAGCACCTTAAATGATGCAAAAGCAACTCAAACTTATAGTAGTTTCCCCCAGCCGTACATTTTTTCCAGTTCTCTCTCCAACCATTAGTGACTTAGCAGAGGTACAACTCTTATAAACACAATAAAACTGCATTTGCCACCCCTCTGTCTCCAGAAGTTGACCACAACCACCACCACTACCATGACACAGTAAAAGGCATAGAGCAGTCTGATGACAGAGAGAGGACAATGCAGAGGTGAACCTCCAGAAGATGCAGACAACCACAGCGTCCCACAGCCACTCCTCCTGCAGCTCCAGAACATAACTTCAGGACATGGCTCCCTGTCAAGTGCCCCATGAGCAGGCCCCCGGGGCCTTTCAGACCAAGGACAACCATTGCAAAACCTTTGCCTATGTTCCTCAGTCCTTCCTTCCTAACTGTCATTAAATATTGCTAGGACAGATCAGCTCTCCCCCCTTCTACCACACCAGTTGTACTTCGTGAGCCTGTCAAAAAAAAAATTTTTTTTTGCAGATAGTAAAGTCTACCATTCTCTTATCTCCGTCTCAAATACCATATTTCTTTCTGGCAGAACTTTTTTTTGAGGTACCACAAGTAAGACTCTTCCCACTGAGTGATTCCATGAAGACTGTATCTTGGAAGGTTCTACTTTTATAATTATTTCCTTTTAAAAACTTTCTAATTCAGTACCCACAGCAGCATATGTATTCCTATGAAAAAGTCTACATAAATTTACTGGAAATTACAATTTTAAGACATTTCCAATCCACGAAATTCGACAGGGGAAAAATACTCCTTCTCTAGAAGTTCATAGAGTGATTAAAAAAACTACAGAAGGATTATCACTGCCTATTAAATGTGATAGTTTGAGCAATTTCTATGGAATCTTTTCTTATATTATTCCTATCAGATTCATTAGCATATTTCCAGCTAATAACTAACAATTGTCCGCTGTATAAAAAAAAGCCCTCCCTAAATCTGCTTCAATGGCTAGACATTATGGCAATCAGTTAAAACTTTCTTATTTCTTATTCAATAGCTTTACACAGTGCAAACAGTGTTACATCCCTTTGGAAACTAAACACCCTGCTGAGCATTGCGGTCCAGTCACGCAGCGCAGAACTACGGTGGTGTGGGCGCACGCTCCTTCTGCTCCAATGCCCACTTATGCTCCACACTTGTGGGATCTCACACTCTTCTCTGCCATCCACTATTGACCTCTGCCAAGAGGCAGATAGTTAGGCAGGTCTTCAATCTAAGCTCGCATGTTTCTTGTTATTGTCATCGTGCTTGCAAACACATTTTTTTTTTTTTTTCAGATATATGTTCCCACCTCACTTAGGTCCTCCAGATACCTGATTCCTGGTTGGTGCACCAACTGTTTAGGTACCTGAAATGGCTGATGTGCCTCAACTGCTCAATGCTTTAGTGAGCAGCCTGCCAGGGCTGCTTTGTGGCAGCTGAAATACTACGCAAGAACTCAGCTAACTTATTTAGACCCAGTTTATCTCGCTCCAGGACAGCAAATGACTTTTTTTCTGTGTATTTTGTATTCTTTTAATGGAAGACAAACAATTTTTCCACATTAACAACTGGTTTACGGTATTATGTGGTCACTTTCTAGTTAGTAAACCGTTACATCCTCCATTTTGTTGTAAAATCATGCAAAGGCTTTCTTGCTGCACAGTGACAATCAACGTTCTCTCCTACTGAGAGGGACACGGGCTTGGTTTAGTTGTATGTTATTTTTTTCCTCTAATTTTCATTCCTGTGAATAACACATAAGTTACTTTTAATGTTCTTCTAAGCGGTGTTAAATGCTACACAAACTTTACATGGCAAGCCTGTAACTCTTAATGCATCAGATTTTCTTCTTTAGTGGTTGTTCATCTGGTATGATTTCTTAATGGATTCTTTTTAAAAGAACTAGATTGTGATAAATTGCAGCCCATGATTATATACATGAAAAGGATTGGTTTGAACCTTTACCCTAGACATACACCAAGGTGAAAGAAAAGATACAGGTTATGGCTTAATAGTTTTACTTAGATAAATGGTGACATTTCTTAATAGAACAAAACAGTTCTATGTTTTGTTCATCAAACTTTTTCTTCCTTTTTTTTCTTTTTTTCTTTTTTTTAACTGTGTCAAGCAGGTATCAGAATTGAGATGTACTCACTTCACTCATTGGAAATATGTCTGCACTCAGCACCTTGTTTCTATGGAATAGGTTTGTACATTGAAAAATTCAACAGACTGTAATTGTAAAAGAGCATTCAGATATTTATTTAGATTGGGTATCAACCTTTATCATAATCCTCTTTTTTTTTTTTCTTCCAGTTACTGACCTTTGCCTCCTGAGAAGAGGCTAAAATGTCATGTAGTTAGTCTGTCCACTGGAGAGTTTTCCAGAACATAAAAAAAAAAATAAAACCAAAACCCACCCTGCTGCTGTTTATTTAGTTCTGCTTTTATGGAGGGCGTAAGGCTCTAAAGAGCATTTTCACACATATGCTCCTATTAAGTGTTCTTTATGAGTTAGTGAGCAGTTTTAAGCTAGTGGCTAGTTTTTTAAGTCTCTGAGAATAAAGAAGTAGCATATTTAAAGATAGAGAACTTGACCTCTAATTTTTCAGAGTTCTGTCATGTATTCACAGGAGGGCTGTTCTGAACTTCTCAAACTAAGTCTTGGAACAAGGGACTCAGAAAACAATGGGTTCTTTTTATCATCACACTGATTTTTGTGGTCCAGGTTTTTCAGCCATGATGATCTGGAGTTCTGTGGATGGATTTCCAACAGATTCTACCAGAGGATATGAAAATGCTTCGGAAGCCTAGATCCGGTTTAAAAAAGAAAGCTGGTGTTATTGTCATCAATCTGCTACTGACTGAACTGAAAACAATTTCAAATACAGTAATAAATCCTTTCTTTTTTGGCCCCACTACCTTTTCAAAATTTAACCCTTCTACAGTTTAACCTTGGAGCCTGAGTAATCCCATCTGACTACCACAAGAGTCACTGTCTGCTAGATCACAGTGCTTCTCAAGCAATTTTTCTTAGCCTCTATTCTGCCACCTGCAAAATAGGGCAACGCTTTTGGAAATGTGTTTGTGAATGCCTAAATTTGAATGACTGACATTTTGATATTGCCTTGTGTCGACCAGCTATATCATGAAAAGAACACAGTTTTATAGGAAGTTCCAACTACAGCACAGCCTGAGGCATAATTTCTATAGTTTAATCAGTGAATCACTTACTTAGCATTGCAAGGTTCCCTTTTCCTTGCTCAGTATGCTGAAATTGTTCATCTCTCCGGAATCATTCAGCTAAACTTATTTCATCATAGTAGGAATATTAAAAAATAGCTAGGCTTGCTGTGTCTATTTATCAGAACCTGAAATACTCTGACAATTGAAGTTCCAATTTATTGCTGTGCTGGTCCTGTTTTAGGAGTAAAACTGAAAGGCATATGGTTGATAAAACAACCTGTAACTGCTTTGAAGACTATGTCGAAACCTGTGAACATGTATCAGCATGTTCATTCCCATCTAGCAGGAGATATTCATCCTTAACAGAAGCAGATGATGAGCAAATGCCAAAAAAACAGAGTGTAAGTAGGATCTTCCATTTTTTATTTAAAATGTGCACTCCACAACTGTCAAATTAAAGGAGAGCTTTACGAGCATCCGGAGAGAAGGGAACAGGGGCTCAGCAGCAACTGTGCCAGCCCCACACGGCACCATTTGCAATATGGTCCTGCGCTACCCATGCAGTGCTCCATTTGTGGAGCTGGACACAAACCAACTCCTGCAGCTCAGGCCGGAGGATGGGATGAAACTAATCCCAGCTCCCCCCAAAACCCCCACACAGGCCCCAGAGCCAGCAGCCACTGCCCAAGAGAGTACTGGAGCAGGAGGCAGCAAGGGAGCCCAGGGGCTTCTCTGCCAAGAAGTGCCCTCAAGGAAATTTTGGCTTGCCTAGAGGGATCGGGGGGGGTTCACCTCCAGCCAGGCTGGAGGTAAAGCACATAGGCTCCGTTCATGGCTGGGCAAGCTGTCACAGCTATGGTTTTCAAAAAAGGTTGCAATAAAAGTCAAGAGAACTGTTTCTTCCAAATTCATCTCTGCTGCCTTTACCTGCATCCTCTTCACACATGCTCTCACCGAGAAGTGGGGCATCCAGTACAGAGAGATCCAAACTCAGCTAAGGACCTTGTGTGCTATAACTATACAGAGCATAGGTGAAAGCAAAATCTGCATTCAAAACCAACAAAAAAGTGAAGTAAAACACCTGATCCACATTGACATCAAAACTGAAGTGAATTCACAGCAAATAACTCACACAACTGTCAGCAATCTTCACTGGAAATATGAGAGGTGACACCCTTGCTATTGTATATAAAGTAATCCATGTAGTAAATAATAAAAACCGGTATGTGTAAGTTTATTTTAAAGTCGTGCTGAAATATGAAGAACAAAGCCAGAACCAAGTATTCCAGACCCCAAACCTAGCTCTGACATGGAAATCTTCTGCTCACTTAGAAAATTTGCTGAAAACGTATGTCCTTAACTTTGCTGAAAAAGGCTCTCCCACTCAAATACATAGGTCTGCCTACATCTTTAGAGCTAAGCACATGCACACTTATCAATGGGATCGAGCCTTTGATCCTTCCTCTTGGAGGCCTCGGTAATAAAGTGGGGATAACCACGCTTACCTACTTTGTAGGGTGTTGTCAAAATTAATGCTCACGGAGCTGTCAGTAGGTGAAAATCATTATGGCTTCCATCCTGCAATTGCTAATGCATGGGCTGCCTGCTGTATGCACACCAAGCCCAGAGAAAGCTAATTGAGTCCTCTGAAGGTGCAGCGGTTTGCCCAGGCCCCATCAATAAACTGTTAAGTGTTTAAAAAACAAAACAAAACCCCACTATATTACATGTGAACACAGCACAATTTTCAAATGATCCTGCAGACCAGAGCCTCTGGGGCTAAGCACGGCGCCAGAAAAACATTCGTAACAGAATACAATACGGGGAGATGCAGAGATAAATAGATAGATACATACATACACAGGGATATAAAAACACAGCTATTAAGTCAACTATTCAGTATAACTCTGTGTGCACAAACTGCCAAACACACGCTCACAGGCAAACACACGCCTAAGTGCATACAGCACCTGAGCTACAATAAATCGATGATTGTATGGATGTAAACAGAAGAAAATATAGACGCACAACTGATGCGCATTACGTCTTCTCTCCTTCCCTAAACTTAAGTCTCATCTGGAAGAGAAGGCTGGAAAAAACATTATATTTGATGGTTCACTTTGAAGAATGTAAATGAAATTAAGAAAAAATCTGAGCCGAACTGGTTTGCTCATCAGTATATCCCACAAAACCCATTTAACTGACGTCAAATTCAAATAATTCACCTGACGTCACGCTGGAGAAGCCAACCATGAACACCTCACAAATTATTATTTTGATCCAATTGTTAGAACAGAATTACAGCAAAAACTGCACTTTCCACAGCTATTAAAGCAGTGACCCTGGCAGAGCATGCTTTTGTGCTGAACTTTTTATATCACCAAGACTATTAATCAGGTGGCAGTTCAAACTGATGCGCTTTACATAGTTGACCCTGGCCAGTGCTTTAATTACTTGGTATTAAATGGTAATTAAGACTTTTCACATTCAGGTTTAATCCAAAAAAATTAAGTGTAAAATCCAGTAATTTAATAAAGAGTTGTGTTCTTTCCTGTGCTTCAGCCTGGACACTGAGGATGCAGCAATTTACTATTGACAAGCACTAAAGGAGCAGGTCATTTCACAAGTATAGTGTGGACAAAGGTGAACCGGGCAACTGATGAAATCTGTGGCCAAGGCGAAATAGCAATCTCTGAGCCAAATGGTAATAAAGTTACTGAAATGAAGCAGTGTAGCTTCTGAAGTGAACTGTCATAAGGAGGATACAGGCTTCAGGATGGCTTGGCCGAAGTAATTAAAACATTATTCCCTGAGAACCAATCAAGGTGGTTAGCCCTACCTCCGATTTTGTATGCTACACCTGAAAAGCAAAAATACGTGCATAAACCAGCAAGAAACACCAGCAGTTGTAGCTAACATTCTATGAAATAGCGTCCACCTCTCAGAAGGTATTTACTAAAATTTGCAATAAGCAGGGCAAGAACAAGAGTCATGCTTTAATGTCCTTTCCCATATTATCGCATTATATCTCTGTACTTTCTACGACATGCAAGAAACAAGCAGAAACATAGTCAAATGTCACTGTCCAGAATTCCCTGCTAAATCAAAGACAATTACTTCCCTCAATAGCTATTAAAGGTAGATAGTTTAATCATTGGGGAGGCAATCTAGTGTATAGGACACTGCAATAGGAGTCCGGAGATGTAGGCTTGACTCGCAGCTCTGCTACTGACCTGCTATATGACCTTGGGCAAGTCTCTTCACATTTCAGCGCCTCTTTGTGTCCCTATTAACCTTTGTCCGTCTCAGCTATTTAGAATGTAACCTCTCTGACGCAGAACAGTCTCTCACTACATGTTTTTACAATACCAGCACAACAAGGTCACCATCTTGGTTGAGACCTCTAACTGCTACAGTAATCCAAATAAATAAGAACAATATATTCAATTATTCAGTATCCCACTTACATTTATTCAATTTTCCTATAACATCTGGATAGCGGAGACATCACCACAGATTAGAATGTACATCCTACATCCTTTTAATTTCAATGTCTTACCTGCTGTTTGCGTAATTGAAGTTTGTATTGATTTTCATAAAGAGAAGAACACCTAACCTACCGCCTAAAACACAAACAATGGAATGAACCATTGGTTCCCAAGTTATTCAGAACACAGAGGAAAGAAATCATTTGTCTGAAAGGAGAAACAAGGAGGTCCACCCAGTATAAAGTTTGACCCAGCAAAGCACTTAAGCATATCCTTAAATTTAGGCACGAGAAGTCTCACTGAAGCTCTTGAAGTAAGCTTAAATAAGGAATCGGAGCTTTTCAGAGTTTGGGGATTACTCTGTAAGAGATTTGAAAAAATAATAACAAAAACATGACTGTAAGTATGTTAAGATGCATTTGTGAAATTATGCAATATGAACAGGTTCCCAAAGGGGGCAAAAATACCCCTTCCTTTAAAAACAGGTGATGAAATGTTGTATGTTTCCTGATAGTAACCATGCTCCCCAACAAGCACACACCACACGTATACATGCAATTCAAAAGACGTTTCAGGTACTTGCATTTCCCTTATCTGTTTCAATTATACTTTGAAAACATTTAGATGCAGGAAAAATTAACAGATATCTCTGTCTGTGGCATGTTGTCTTCAAAAATATTATTCAATCAAGGTATATTTTTCATAAATTTTGTCTGTATTTTCAAGAAAGACACAAACTGAGCTAAATGAGGAAAAATACAGGCTCCAAGGAGAACCTAGAAATAAAACTAATGAAAAGGAAAAGTAGTAATTGTCCACTAAGGATTTTATCTAATTTATTTACCTAGCAGCTTGCATCCATCCAAGCTTTATGATCAAAAGATCACACAGATTTGGTTACTTAAACTAGTCTGTACAGTGGAATGCACATTGACAGGAATCATTCTCCTTTTCTTGATTCACATATAGATACTTGAGTATGCTCACCTTCAGTTTATGCTTTTTAATTCTAACTCATTGGAAACAAAACCAAACACAAAATGAGAAAACGTTAAACGCTCCCAATTGGAAATTGTTAAAAAAGCACCAGTAGTAGAAAAGAATTGTAATTAAAAATGTACTGACCCACAAAGGAAGCTTTGAACAATTATTTTGGCAGTGCAACTTTTGCAAATCAGCTAAAATCCTACTTGAAGAAAGGGCTCGATCCTATGCAGATATTGATATATCAATAACATGCCATGAATGACAGTAGAATAATAACCGTGACTAAAAAGAAAAAAGGAGAAAAAGAAAAACCCATACGTGGCTTAATAGTCACCCTTTGAAGAAAAGTGAAAGCTCTAGGAAAAATAGAAAGTCTGCTGTCTTCCCTAGTCTCATAAATTTTTACTGTCCAAACTCAAGCTTGGGGTACAACATAATTTTTATTTTTCACACAAGAAATCTTGTTCGTAAGAATGGCACGAAGGTAGGATGAGACAATGGTAAAATTGTTGAGGAGGTTCGAATGTGCACAACTTATTACCACTGTAAAGGAATTATTATCTGAAAAAATATTACATAAACTATTTGGCTTAAACATGTAAAATTTATGGCAATCATAAAGGCCAGTGAAAAACAAGAAAAAACACACCAAGAACTCATGTAATAAAAGGAGTGTCCTTAAAGATCTTTTTTTCTCCTGGGAATTTAAATGTAGTGAAAATTTAGAAGATGCAGTTGCTTTAGCAAGGAGCTCAGTTACCATAACTGATACACATTGCCAGCCTTAGAATTCTAATTGTGTTTAATACAGTTTCATGTTGCATCAAAGTACAAAATCAATACCATTTGTCCAGCAAACAGGAAAAATGGAATCTATAAACTGCTCTTATTGAGTAATTAAACACCTATTATTGTCATGAGTGGTGAAACAATGAATTTGATAAGACAAATTTTTTGCGAGAAAACACTGCAGTGATTAATACCTCCCTACGTATTAAATAAAAATGACTGCCTTTTGTGCGGTACTGCTGGCAGAAGAACAGGAATGAGAGAAGTAGTTGCCAGTGCCACAATAACAGGCTAACCTTGAACTGAACTCCTTTCCTCAAGAAATTAAATGCTGTAGCAGGACTTTAAATCCCTCCACTTAGAGCTCATTTGTGTTCCACGTAACCTGCAGTTCCTGAAGAGAACTCATTATCTTCAAAAGGAGAATCCTTTTATAATTTCTTTACAAATGTGTATATTGTTTCTACAAAAAGTATTTCATATCAGAAAAGGGATAAGAGTATTAACAGTGTAAGCAAGGCAAAAAGGCTCGTATCATTAAGACACCATTTCTGCTTGCTGGGAATTCAAATGCCAGCTACAGTGGTATGGAAAAACGAATGAGAATGAGGTTAAAGAAAATGTACCTTTACAGCAAAATTTTAATCTGTTAGATTGATGCTAAACTGCCTTGGTCTTTCTGCTGCTATATGCTGTATTTCTATGTATAGACCCCCTCCCCCCAATGCTCCTCCTGTAGCTTTGGCTTCCTATTTTTCTTTTCACTTAGAATGATGCACTAGGAACAACTATAGAGTACAAAAGATGAATCTATGGATGTGACACTTGTAAAGGGTAACCCTATTTCACAAGTGAGATGGGACAAAAAAGAAAGAAAAAAGGCCACAGAAGCAATAACTGCTCACTGAATTACCATTAAATTGTAAGATTTACAATCCAATGTACAGTAAGTGCATATCTAATGGAGTTTGTCCTCTAAAAGAATATAAAGTAGATCTTCGCAGCATAAGATGTATGCAGGTTATTTTTTTATTTATTTTTTTGCATTTTTTTTAAATTGGGGCACACAGAAAACAGATGTGCACATAAATTCCAGAATTTTTATACATATTAAAACTAAGCCAACGCCAACATTAATATATGATAAATGTAGTGTGATTAGTAGGATCTGGCTTTCTATTTTCAAAACATGCTCACATTCTACAAAGAGAGGTAAAAGATTACTTTAACACAGCCAGTCAATACTGCTTTCACAGATATCATTGGTAAAAGCGGATCACATATTATAAATTCAGTTTATTGCTCTGATCTACTGGAATTCAATGAAATGACTGAAATGACTTTTTGTGGGGGGCAGCAAAGCAGCTGCTGACCATTTCCAATGTCTTCTAAACAAAATATCTGGACAGAAGTTTCAGATCGCTTTGTTCATTACAGCCTTAAATCACCCAAAATATTTATTTTCATATAATTAATGTGATATGAATAAGGCTCATGCACAGCATTATTATTCGTAAACATTTTTGTCACTAATTTCACTGTTCTTATTCATATCAGCGTAACTGTTGAGCGATTTAAGTTCAGAAATTAGCAAGGCATGACAAACAATTATTTAAATCGAAGCAAACTTTTACACGAAATACCAGGCATATTTCTATTATACTGTATTACCAGGGTATAAATAATCATGTTTTACAGGATGACTCTGGAAAATTCAAGCCTGTAATAAAACCCAAAACTATCAAATAGACAAAGGAACTTTTGGGTGGGTAAGCCATTCAAATAGCAGCACGGCATATCATGTTCTGCACTCTTAATTTGAATTAAGTTTTATTTTCCTTAGCTAAACTTCAAGCTTCCACATTTTCACAAATGGCATTAAAACTTTTACTCTCCTACCTAAAAGGAAGTTTGCCTACCACACAAATTTTCCCGTTATCTGGCTTTTATTTCAGAGGATTAAAAAGCAACGCACAAGATCAGCAATGATAGCCTTGTTCTCTCCAACCTTAGTGAATCAAGTTCACTGGAGGTGAAGCAGTGGAATTATGAGTACAAGTGGCTGTGTCATCAAAGCTTTCTGAGAGGTAGTGTATGGAAATGCCTAAACAAACAGAAGCGTAAAAGCTGTCTGTATAGGAAAGGGCTCTCCCAAGGCTTTTCATTAAAACAATTCCAATTGCAGCTTCATGATGCAGCATTATATTATGTGAGAAATATAAAATCTTGACATTTTTCTAAATGTGAATGGGTTAAAGAACCTCTCCACGCTACAGTGAGCCTGAGAATTTCCAGCAGCTGATGAAGACCAGTTGACCACCTGATACTTTTTCAGCAGGGTGATAAAATTAAAGGATTGCTTTGATTTGCTTGAAGGATTACTTTCTATAGTTAATTGTTTAAAGTGCACAGTCTTGCAAAAGGGAAAAATATCAAGAAGGTTAATGTAGAGTGAGCTAATTGCAAGCTGATTACATTGTGCAAAGCAAGAGATATTACTTGTGCTACATACCATCACAAGGACTAGCCTATTCCACCCTGCTGCTGCAGCAAACAAGCTGATTTGCTAACAAAGTGGTCAGCTCGGGCACTTGCACAGCATCTCGGTAGGTCCACAGGCGACTGCTTCCCATGCAGAGAATCTCAAGCTCCATTTTCCAATCTGATTACACGGCTCCTTATTCCAGCAGCCTTAAACCTTCATGGCAGTTTACCAACATTTTCATCACTTTTTCTTTTACAAAGCAAAAGAACTGATAAGCTCTCAGGTACCCGGGATTTCATAGTCGATGGCTGGCAGGCAGCCAGCTTCCCTCACAGCACAACTGTTTCGTGCCACAATGCAAAAAGCGCACTGAATTTAACAGATAGCACAAAACTATTAGAATTTTGCGGTACGTACAAGCAAGCAGCATGTTTCTGTCTTTGCAGATGTAGAGAGTTCTGTTTAGTCGCATTTATAACATGCCTAGACCCGAAAAGACGGGTTTTAAAAAAAAAAAAAAAAAAAAAAAAAAAAAGCCAGAACAAATGAAGACAGAGTGCTGTCACTGAGTCAATCGCACTACAAAGTGTGCGCCCAAGTTACTTCATTGCAGCGCTGCCAAATTACCAGGAATTAGAGACAATACTAATAACTTTTGATAAAAACTTAAAGTAAGAAAAAGGAAAACAAATCTTCAGATTAAATGAAAGTGTTTGACATAAACCGAAACATTATTTTAACATTAGAACAAATGCAAAAAAGAGACACTATTGTCTATTTTCGGCATGTGAAATGCTTACGTAAAGCATTAAAATAGCCACAAGATATACCTGGGTTTACTTATTCTCTGGCTCAGAAATACCACTTGAATGATGAATGAACAAAAATACGATTCCTATTGGCAAATGTGAAACATCTTTATAAAATGCTTATTCTGATGTATATCGTGTACTGTCTAGAAATCTGAGGTATGCAGGAAGAATTATAAAGATGTATGTAAATTTATGTGTATATATATAAAAAGAAAATAACAGAATGAAGAGTTCTGGAGATTATCCTACAAATCTTAAGGATTCCAACAAATAGAAATCCATTAAAAAGCAAGGGAGAAGGAAACTTCCTTAATTTTGCTTAAAGAAAAAGACATTAGCATTAAACCAACAAGTTTTTACTTACTGCTACCGAGGCTTACTCTCCCATTCAAAGAAATTTGTTATCTATGTATTTATTTGCGTAGTGCCCAAAACAGCCTATATGGAACAAACGTAACACAAAGTTAACAGTGTAGAAAACAATTCCCCCACGCCCCCCCAAGCAAAACATTTTTTTTTTTTAAATTGAGCGGACCAAACTGAAATCCGAAGGAATACGACCCTTAAAGTATTTTTAGAAGAAGAAACGCAATTTTGCATATCATCGCTTTTATCATAAGGGAATGGGGGTGGAAATGCGGAGGGTGAGACAGTGAGTTATGGAGGGAGGAAAGGGAAGAAAAAAAAAAAAAAAAAAAAAAAAAAGTACAACTAAGCTGGCGCGCTGGCTCAGTACTCCAGATCACCAGTGCATTGACCCTCTGTATCTCTGAGTCATTAGCTGGAATCCCAGCTCTGCCTTTAGGAGTAGGGATTTGAACTCGCACACCGATGCGGTGCGATTCGGGATCTTGAGCGTGCCAGACAGAGGGGTCACCCTCCTCGGCGCGGAGGAGGCCGGCGGCCCCCCGGGAGAGCAGGGCTGGATGAGTGACTGTCGCCCGGCACAGGCGCTGGACATGCTGCTGACTCAGGCAGGGACACTGACAGGCACCGCTGCTTCTCCCCATCACTCCTGGACGGAGTGTTTTTAGGCCACTGGTGCTGACAGGTACATGCAAAATTCCGGGGGAAATTATCGACATATCCTTACTTGTCTCTGTGTGCATGCACGTGTGTGTCTGTATATATACATCTCTGTGTGCAGCTATACAAATGTTTACATGCATTTATGGGGACATACTGAAACAGGCTAAACTGGCTTCTCTGCAACCATACGTGGTGCTTAACACCGCCAAAATATTCCTACACGGATTCTTCTCCTTAATACAGCTACAATTTTATATATATGCACACACAGAGGCTACAAACGTACGCCCTATACGTACGTCATTGGCATACGTGTAGTACTGTGCCCAAGTAGCTTTATCTTTAAAATTACGTTCGCTAATTTACATGGAAATTTCATCTCTGATAAAATAAAAGCCACATTTTAACCAGCTTCTAATACCAACACATTATTCCCATGAATGATTCCTAGTAAACTGTTTATTACAACTGTAAGGTTTGGGAGGGTTTGTTGCTTGCAGATGCAGGTTGTAGGGTTGCCTGGTTTTTTTCCTCCCCCCCCGCCCCCCGCTTCCCCCCCCCCCATGATTTATTGGATGGTGAGCAAACCCACTTAAACTATAGTTGTCCGTATGAATCACTAATTTTCATGTTTCTAATTAAAATGTAAACAGTGTAATGAAGACATCAAGTTTTTAGGCAAATGTCTCTTCCAGTGCCACTTGGGGTATGGTAATTACTGAAGCAGATCTATGGATGCTCCCGAATCCTCTACAAGTCCAGATTAAAAGCATTACTGCTAAACCTTGCTTTTTACACCAGGGAATTGTGTTCTCTAACCTATTCCCAGTTTGCTTACAGATGCATATCTGTACAAGCCTTTATAACTAGTCATTAAAAAAAAAAAAAATCAAAATAGAAGTTTATCACATAAATGGAAGAGTTTGTAGGGGAAAAAATGTGATTTCATTTAAAACAAAATTTGATTTCACTTTTATGTTTACACATAACTAGCATAGTAAAACCTGTGCTGAAAACTTATTATCTTAGTGTTTCCTCCAGAAAAAGAAAAATAGATTAGACATTACTAAGAGAATTTTTAAAAAAGCATAAATGATATTTCAAGTCTGTATTAAAATTCCTATTGTCCCAAAATGCTTGTTTCACAGTCAATTAATTTAAAAATATATTATTCAGGAAAATATTAATAAAAAAGAAATCTATTCACTGAGAAAAAATGTAAATGGCCATTGCAAATACAAAATGCTTGATGTGCAACTGAAAATCTTTTGTCATATTTATTCCAGCCTTTATGTCTATATCTGAAATTTGTCAGAATTTATCCTAAAGCAAATGACCTCTCCTACATTTACCGAAGGAATACAAGTCCTCTCCTGCTTACAATTGTTAATTGAGCCTGTCTGCTACAGCATCTCTTTCCTCTCCAAATAAGCCAGGATACTTGTTTTACATATTTACTGCCAAGCACTTGAACAGTCCTCTATTTTATTATAATACTGGGTGTTCCCCCCACCCCCCCACCCCCGTTCTGGAAGATTTTTTTTTTTTTTCCTGTACTGCGAGTCGTTAAAGCTGCAATCCACAGTGATATAAAGCATCTAAAATGCCTAGTACAAGAAAAGGTTTTTCTTCCTCCCTTCCTGGACTCAAAGTCCATATTCTGACTGGTACAGCCAATTTTCATACTATTTTTACATAAATGCTAGACAAGCATGTCTGCTTTGCTAACCTGGATCATGAAGATGAGAGTGCACAGAATGTATGTGCGCATATGTGCATGTGCACGTGCATAAACATTTTAGTGGGTGGGCCACCATTTCAGTTCTATTTTACTAGTAAAGTGGTGTATGCAAACATGCGAATATTTCTCAGTAGAAAAAAAAAAATATATACAGGATTTCAAATTACATCAAATCATAAAGCATCTTGTCTCTCAAATCATAAATGCCTTAGCAGAATAAAACAAAACAAAATGCTATTTAGGTGTTTCCTTCAAATGTATTGTTCCAGCAACCCCAAATTTAATTAGACAAATAGCATTTTAAAGGCTACTGCTTTATAACATGGTACTCTTGAAAATGATGGGGGGTTGCAAGTGAAAACACCATTCTCATTTAGCTCTGTGGTAAAAAAAAAGAAAAAAATTCCATGCACTCACACATGCTAAAACATTTTTTTTTCTTTTTTTTTATTATGGATTGAGACAATGGGGAAATCTTATGTCTTCGCAACAGTTCCAAGGCCATACTAATCAGGTGTAATTTTTAATGAACACTGACTGTTTGGTGCTCATTCAAGGTATTTCATTAGGAGGTTATTCATTTAAAATAAATGTTTCAACCATATCAAGCTGTAACCTTTCTTGAAATGTAAATGAATGGTTTAAATGAGAAGATTAATAAAGAAGGGATGTTCCAATTCCAAGCATGGCATGCTATGTATTTTTAAATTTGTCTATGCCAGATGCTGTCAGTCAGAACAAAAAACTGTCCAAGCAGACAATCTGTGCGTCTGAATGTTGATCATGTTGGAAAGTAAAGGGGGAGGGGGGAGAGAGTGTGTCAAGGATTCATGGTCCTTCATCTTTGCAGTAGAGCAAACACGTCTCTCAGTATAACGACAGACAGCTGCTTCCACTTTCTAATGTGCCCTAACTTAGATCACTGAAAGAATTGTCAGCACTCAGAGAAACACACAAAGATAACACAGCCAGCTGCCATGAAGGGGGAAACAGCACAGCTCAGAAGAAATGGGATTTGTTCCATTTGCATGATGCTGGCTCCCTTGGGCCCCTTTCTTTCAAATCCAAAGCACAAAAGACAACACTTAACATATTTGCTTAAAGATGACAACCTCATGTTGATTTCATTTGGATGTAACAGTGTCAGGATTACAGATATAAGAATATATTATATCTGTAACGGAGACTGACAAATGTATCCATCAGTGAAACTGTCTGATTCATCTGCTTATACAGCCATTTTACCATCCCAAGGGTGCCATCTAAGTAGTAACTTTAGAAGACTGAAGGTCTAATTTTATTACACCACATTTCAACCTACTAAACAATATTATTTCTAAAATAGATCATTTTTATTGGAAGTCTCCCTGATGAAAAATCCAGTAGACACCGGAGAATTTATGAACTGTATGGGTCCTTTGAACTCAATATACTGCCCATTTTAAGCAACTTTCTTTATACATGATCAAAACCTAAGCTCAAATAACTGAGACTGAGCTAAAAACATAGATGATAATGGTACCTATTTTAATATTACATCGTTGTCTGTTGCTATTTGAATATCTGCTGTTTGGCAGTTTGTCACTGTTTAGAGTGCTTCTTGTTACAGTTCTGCATCAATAAAAGAGTTTCTTCAATAGAAACTCTATGAATAATTGTTGTTCTTCAATACACTTTGACCAGCTATGCAATCTAATTTTTGGCTGAGGTTTTCTTTCATTGGGCACTCCAAAAGTCACATGAAAGTGACTGAAAGCCCAACGCGCTACTCATCGCATTGCGCTGCAGCTGCAGAAACAGAAAACCAAAGGGCGCACGTTTGCAAGATCGCCTGTCTGCACAGTTTTATGGACCGGCCTCTTTTTTCAATCAGATCAAACAATTAGGCCGCGGTTAGACTCCCTCTAGTTTCAAACGCATTACACCGAACTGTCTGACGGCAAAAGTAACCCCACCACCACCCCACCACCACCAAGTGACTCTGCATAATGCTCCCTACGTGAACTGCTTTGTCTAGAGGAACTCGAAACTGCTTGTTGCTATCTGCCGCCACCAAGAACTGCACTGTAATTCACTAGATTGAAGTTGTTTTGTAAAATGGAGTTAACTGCTGTACGTGGAATTTCAGCACAGCAGATGGTTACCAATCATTATTTTCTATTTGTTTAGTTTCAAGCAATGGGGCTGGTTGGGAGGAGCAGTGAGGAGGACAGGAATAGGGAGAGGAGTGAGGTTAGGGACACTGGCTTGCAATGCAAGTAATGCTAGATGGCATAGCATTAAAAGGAGAAAAAAAAAGTCTCTGCTCTGAACCGCAGCAAAGCTAAGGGGAAAAAAAAAAAAAGTATAAAATCAGATTTTATACATATATATAGATTTAAAAAAAAAAAAATACGACATTTAAAAGGGGGCACTTACAGATCAATCATTCTCTGTTCAAGAGCTACCTTACGTTTTAAATATTGGAAATGGACTTTAAAGTTTCCAAAGGTAAATTGTCTCTATTCACATTTTGCCATCATTCAAGTTTAAATCACTCTCTACTATAAGTGGTTCAGTTGTTGAACTGGAAATGGAAAAGGAACCATTTATGGACAAGTGCACATGAACAGAAATTAAGCTGTAAATATCTGGGCTGGGCCATTATTGTAGTGCAGAAACATCTGGGTCTGAAACCCAGGCTGGGCCCCACTCCTTCTGTGTTCAGGTAATTGCTTAGATGATTTATAACTTACTGTTTCTATTTAAAATGGTTTAAAGAGAAATTTGGAGCCTGAATTTTAAATGAAGATGGCTTTGCTCGTGCTTTCATTTGTTCAGGAGGAAAAAATAAATGCTTTGCCTTTTTCTCCCCTCTCTTACGTTTAAGAGGTACAACGTTCCACCACAAGGACACAATTCACACCTTTCTAAATTCAGACCAAATACATGACACGTGCCCTTCCAGTGACAAAAATCAGAGACCATCCATTCAGCTCACATTTGAACTGCTCGGTGCTTTAATACTTCCCATCAAAATTAATTTTGAATTACTTGCCCCATATAACTACTTAAAAAAAAAAAAAAAAAATCCTATAGACTGTATCACAGTATGCATTCACAGCATATTCACTTCTCCCTGTTATTTCGATGTATTTGAGAGTGAGTTAGCTCTGCCCGCCAGCACGATGCCATGGGTGATGTGGGCAGAGGCGCTCCAGCGGGCACCCCACCAGCACCCAGGGGGGGCCACAGGCACTGCCTCCCTCACGAGGATGCTTCTGGCTCTAGGACTTGCTCCCCATCACTCACTTCAACACAGCCTGATTTTTTGGCTTTCAAGACAGGCTGTAAAAGCCACCCAGTTGACTAGGTGGAAGAGAAAGGCCTGGAATATTGGGGTTTGGAGGACTACAATAAGGGATATGCTTGGATGATACCAATCCTCTACTGGCAGTTAGGAAAAAAAGATTATTCTCTCCTAGGCAGAACAGCGGGGACACTCTCTGACTGTAAACAACTCTGCCATCAAAACACTTGGTTATTTAAGACTGACCAGACACCCTAACTATATATCCAACCCTTTTCCATGACAGCTAAAGCTTATTCTAAGAGTACCCCTAACCCTGCAGAGATTAGGTTTGTAAAGGGGTTAACCGTGCCGCCCTCCAGGTGTTACACATCCTTTTTTATTGAGGTTTCTGTACGTTGGGCAGTTTACTGCACAGCTCCAACACGCAACACCAAACGAAGGAACAAGTTTGCAACAACCTGGGTGTACGCCAAGGTTGAAGTGACACACTAGTGACTGTCTCACCCCCTTGGGAAAAAGTGGATTAGATGAATCACAGAACAATGTCACCATTATTTCTCCAGTAAGTTAACTATCTGTTGGCCACAGGTGATCAAGATGGAAGAAGTATAACCTAGCACTTTCACAGATTGTGCTCTATCTTGGAAATTTTTTCCCCCTGCATCTCCACAAACTGTAATTATCCTTAGACTGACAAAAACTCTTTGACATTTTGAGGCAATAGAAAACTTTGTATATGGGGTTACATCAACTTAGGAACGTACTAAATAAATCTTCTAAATTGTTCACAGGTTATTGTCAAACTCCCCCAACAAAATTTGGTCCAGTATCACCTGTAAAGTAGATACCAGACACTTGATAAAACAAACCGCTTTTAATTTTTTTAAAAAATTACTTTTAAGGAAAAAGTGGGAAAGCTAAATGGAAATTGAGCATAGATCTCCTGATTATAGGCCAGGTGATGTACAAAAAAACTCAAACAAACCCAAACAATCCCCTTAACTTTTGCTGGATTCTTTCTCAGTTTTTTCTTATGTTGTACAGAAATATAGAAACTCAACAATGCAGTTAAGCTTCATGGCTCAACAATAAATGTGTAGATAAAATGCTGTATTCATGCAACTAAATAGCAAAGTTTGCCCAGAGTAACAGGCCTATCTGCTCAGCTACACAGAGGACTTCATAAAGTCATCAGCAGGAGATACTTTTCCTCCTTCCAAAGTGTACATGCTTCAACCACGTTTCAACTCAAACTGGCAAAATAATATTTAAAAATGCTCAAGCAGAAAGTGCCCAGGTTAAAGCATCACACTTTTAGGAAAGGTTGTATGCTTGGTTAATGACACTTTGTGCAACAACATTTTCTTAAATATATATTTCTCCCTAAACATACTCACATTCTTAGACCAAAATTAAGCTATGGATTGGGGCATGTCTTACTTTATGGTACCCAATCCAAGAATACTTGCTCTTTTGTTCTACTTCAGTAGATCTAAGGGAAATTTGAAGCAGACTATCAGATTCATTTGAATTATTGGAAACTCTCTGATTTCTAATGGTGATGTATTGGAGTAGAGAACTGTGGTCAAACATTTGAACTGGAGAACAAGTATGACTTCACATAAATATCAACGTTAGTAACAATAGTCCATAGGAGAACAAAAAACTGTAATATGGCATTTCATGAGAGAAAAGGGTCGAGCAATTGAACCTAGACAACTGGAGTAGGGTTAACTGGGTTTAATCCTACCTGAATTATTTATTATCTAGATTTTAGTACATAATAAATTTTAGTACCTAATTTTGCAAGCCTCAAATACTGTGCACTAGCTTCTGCAGTCTTTACTACAGTAAAGAGCAGTGTACACCTAAAGAAAGATTTCTAGCAGGTGAAGGAATAACTGTAAGTGAGCCACACGATTGAGCATAGTGGATTTGAGCCTTTACTTTCATAAAGATCACCACTGGAGGGGGAGAAAAAAAAAAAAAAGCAAATAGCATAACAAATACAAAAGCCTTCCCCCAGATTAAAAAAAAAAAGAAAAGGAAAGGAAAGCATACAACTTCTTGTAGCAAAACTCCGGGAATAACGAGGAATACACACCGAGATTTTATGAGGAACACAAAGGGGATGCGCTCTGTAGGCGCCAGCGTTAAAACTTTCTGCAGCTGGCTGTGCGGGTCCGGGTCTGGCAGAGGAGGTTATTGGCGTGCCCTCTAGAGGCTGGATGTCTGGCCAAGGAACTTCTCAGCAGCTACTAAAACACAGAGGAAGCTACCAAAACTAGATCTGTAAGCAGTGCTTACTCTTTTTTATTTTATTAAGCAGATTTTATGTACTCCAAGACACTGTAAGTATTAATACAGCAAACAAAACCTCTAAAGGATTCCTGTCAAGTATAAATACATGCATAAGCACAAGATATAATTGAAAAAGTCTTTGCTTAATGAGCTCATGGGTGCTTTGGCACAGTGCATAAAATGTAGATTTGAAATTTTAAGATGATATATCAATTCCCACGGTTGGGCTTTGGAATCAAAATAAAAAAAAAAAAAAAAATCTATTCAGCATCAGTTCAGATTCAGGTTACTCTTACTATAACATGGAGCCACACCCTACAAATAACAACAATAAATTTTCTTACCACCCACCTGTGTAGTCATAAAATGTGGATCTTTTTAAAGGCAAAAGCATCTCAGGGTAAAACCAGGGACAAATTTTGCATTGGCAGTAGGTAAAAAGCTCCAATATATCTAGTCAATCATACAGTAGTTGAAATACAGCCCACAGAGCACTTAATAGCTCAGCCCAACAAGCATATCACCAAGTGGAATTTGGTGCACAAATGCAAATGGATAGATTTTTTTTCTTAAACCATACATGATTTTTATCCTTATTATCTTACTCCTGACAGCCAGTAAGTCTTATTACAGCTAACTAGGAAACAAACTTGCTTGCCTGAAATCCAGCATTGAACTACCCATGACACTTTAGAAATTGTACACTAGGAAATTATATTAAAACATAAAAGAAGTCCCTCCTGAAAGTAGTTATCCTATAAGAAACACGGATATGCAAGGCTTCACTTCTTTCTGTGCCTTTTTACCACATAATGAAGACATTAATAGCTATCCAGTCACAGTCTTGCTTAAAATATTTACAAAATACCCTAATTTGATACTGGTTAGTATATACAGTGAAAGGAAACACCACAAGAAAATAGTTATTTTCACCTCTAAAAGGATAGTTAAATGATAAATTAACATCATTAATGAAAACCTCGTTATTGCAACTACACAATACTATCGTGCCTATTCATACTTAATGTTCTTGTAGAAATTACATTATACAACACAGCATATAATCGGTTCTGATTGGGGGTAGGAGAGAACCAGTCGTTAACTAGGACTAAAATGACCAGTTTTCCAGCACAGTTGTCTTCTAATTAAATCTAAGTGTGGAGCACAGTCATTGAGATATGCTATAATGATTTGCTTGGAAGTATTTTTCCCTTTTGTTTTTTTCCTCTCTGCTTATCAGAATACCTTACACCTTCCAAAACTAGAGCCAGGGAAAAAAAAAAAAAAAAACAAAACCAAACCAAAAAACCAAACCAACCTGCTTCTGGCAGATGCCATGCCAAGGCATGTATTACTCACCAGCCTTCCACCCACATTCAGGAATTCAGCTCATCTATTTCTTAGCTCTTCCCACTAACAGGTACTAACACAAAAGCTCAGAACTGCACCTCAATTGCGCTTTCAAAAAGACAGGCTTCTTAATGACAAACTAGACTGCCATTTTATTAGCAGCAAAATAAATACAGTTGTAGTACTCAGTGCTGCGTCAAGCTACAGTGATTCCCATATTTACTGTTAGCTGCTGGGATTACACCCAAAACCCCGTTCTGCTCCAGAACAGCTTCCAGCTGAGCATCCGACAATGCCAGTACTGTACCCATGAGCAGATAGCCAGAAAGGCTGGCACCCCAGGAGCCTATGAAGTGGGCACAAGTTTCTTCCCAGTTTATGGTTAGTATTTCCTATAAGATCAGACTTAGAGAAGAAATAACTTCTTATATCAGAGTCTCTTATCTTTACAGTGAAAGACTGCAGGTCACCTGGTAGAGGACACAACAGATATTAAAGTGATTATAGCCTTGATCTTAGTCAGACGATAGAATTACATGTGTGTTGGTAGAGATGTCAGTAAGACCATGCAGAATGGCACTTTGCTGTGTTTTAGAAGCGTAGTATTTCTGCATTTACTATATTTCACATACAAAAGAGTTTCACAGGGGCAGGGTAAGACTGAGAGGCTGGGAATACGGCGGGGGGGCTGGGGGACGCAGGCAGGCAGAGAGAGGGGGGCACAGAACGGCTTTGAAAAGCCAGGAAGGAGAGCTTCTATTTCTCTGCAATGGGTTTATATCAGCCAGGCTTAAATAATGGTATTGCAAATTGAGGCCCAGGGGAATTTGGAGCGTACAAGCGAGCTTTTGTTCGCCAAACCCCAAAAGGTATGTGGGAGATTTGGGGGTTTGTTTCCATTTAAATGGCATATGTATTTCTAAACCATAAGTTAAACTATTTTGCTCTGTATATGGTATGGCCTTACTGATCCAGTACCTGTTAAGAAAAATATTTTTCCTAGCCAATATAGTGACAACTCTTTAAAGTAACAATTATCTGTTACTGTACTTAGCACTTTCATTTACTTCCCTTCAGAACTTTTGAACAAGGAAGAAAGCAACAAATCTAATGTAATAAGTCTCTCAGAGGGAAGAGAAAAAAAGAAAAAGACGGGGCGGGGGGAGCAACAGAGAGAAAGAGGAGCACCGCTAGAAGTCATTTGAAAGGATGCAAGCTTTCCAGTGTAAACACAGAAGCTAATTAGCACGTTGTGATTTTAAAACATATTCTGTTATCAGAAAGCAAAATAGAAATCTGTACTAAAAAAAATAATGTCCTTCTGAAGTCTTTAAAGCAGGTGGAGAAAAACGGATGCACATACAAACATACGCCTCTACTCCCCCCTCCCCACACACATGCACAGATACAAAATTGGGTTAGTCCTCTGTAAATAGGCTTAGCTCCTGTAAATATATCTCAGGATTTTAGGTGTACTTTTTCACGCTCTAAGATTTCTATACAAAACCAGTTTAATCTAACTCCCTCTGATTATTATTAGAAACTCATTATTTGAGGACATCTATCTTTACAGTAACTATGCACCATTAAGGAGCACAATGCCCATAATTGTTCAAAAAAGCCATGGGGGGGGAGGGGGAAGGGAGAAGGGGATCAGGAGGAGGGAGAAGGTAACTAAGGGAGATTTTGCAATTAGAACAGCATCATCTACTCTGCATTTTGCTCCTTGGAACATTTACACAGTAACAAACCAAGTTTAAATTTTCCTCCATCCAAAATCACAAATGAGTCATTCGTTATACCTTTACGTAACACACGTATTTTTGTCCTGATGAATTTAAAATGTGTTCTTGCAACCACCAGGAAAAAAGCAAAAGCCCTACTTACTCTATAATACAGCATTAATACCTCAAGAGGGAGATTGTAGCGTTTAAGAAGTACAAATAAAGCTAATGCCTACCATTTTCTGGGGAAATTTCTTGTAACGCCCATCACCTGGCTTCTAAGATTTGTTGCGCACCTGCATATCCAAAATCAATGCAAACTGCAGGGACTCAGCGCCTCTGATAACTGAGCACCCAAAAGTGGAAACCTGAATTGCACTTGTTGAGATGCAATACTATTCGTGATGTTATCTCAGCCACTCAGAGCCTTCAAGCTCAAACTGCAGCTGTTGTAGCAGCTCTGAAACGGAAAGGAACAGTAACTTTAGCTAAAAAGGACTTGCCTGTCATGAATGAAAGCAACGACTTTTACTATCTCTAAACAGCTGACATCTTGGGGGGGGGGGGGGGGGGGAGGCGGTGAAGAAGTGTGTTTGCTAATTACTCAATAACAAAACATCTTTCCTTAATCGGCGGTGAAAATGATTACTCCAAATGAATACTGGTGTCTGTTTGTCTGTTATTCTGTACCATATGGATAATCCGCTCAGTGATGGAGGAAATAACACATTATAACTCTTTCAACATTTCTAACTAGTGAAAACATTAAAAACGTCATTCATTAAGGCACTGGTTACTCACAGCCTCTATAAGCGCACGATGAGATATATTTTATCTACAGCTAACTTTAAAAAATAAAAAATCTGAGAACAATGGCTTCTCAAATTTAAACTGTCTCTCAACAAAGATGTTCTCTGCATATTAAGGTGTGCCTTTGATATGACTGTTGCACTGACAAATGTTAGGGGCCAAATAACAAGTGCTTCATACCCCTTGCACATAGGATTTACTCACTTTCAGCTTCAGCTCTCTACCAACACTAACATTAATCTGAATAATAGATTAAATTTCTCAATAGGACTACCATGGTATCAGCTAAATTAATGTTACCACTAAAGTTTTTAAACAGAAAGTGGAAAAAATACACCAGTGTTGTAGCATGAAGAATTCCTACACAGGACAGTAGTATGAAATGAAGTGAAAGAAAGTCAAAACACAAAGCGAAAATCAATGTTTAAAAAAGGTTCATTGCTGCATGAACAGTTTCCAAAATATATTTATTTCATTTTTTGTCAAAGGCAAAGAGTAAGAAATAAAGAATTATCAGAAATTCTATAAAGACATGAAAAAATTACTATTTTTAAAATAGAGTATCTGCCTATTTATAGTGTGTTCAGTACAGCACCAGCATAGATATGTAGTTAATATAAAGCTGCAGATCTAACACCAGTAAACACAAACCCACTTAATTTTGTAAATTAAGTGTATGCTTAGCTGAAGATTTAGCAAATTTACAGTCTCCTTCCATATTAAAAATAACTGAATCTTGCTAGTTTAAACCCAGCAATTTCCTGACAGAATGGGGGATATCCAGTTCACAAATCATCACAGGTGACTTCAAGCCTATATTACTTTCATAAAAAACAATACACGCTATTTTAAATTTGAATTTCTCCATTTTAATCACACAGATGACCTATCAATTAAGTTTAAAGATCTTCAGCAAACTCCGTATGTATTTTAAATAAAACAATTTTATAGAGTGCAGGAAAGAATTCATAAAAACATATTGTCCAAAATGAGTTTGCATACAGCAACATTGCACTATTTTAGAGCTGCAAGAAGAAACAGAACTGTGTTCATATACCAAGAGTGTATTTCTACAATACAGTATATAGCGATGTGGTTCGCAAATGCCAACAACAAGGTACTGAAAATAGGATCAATTCTTTTCCTTCTCAGAAACAATCTTGTAAGCATCTGAGTTCCCAAAGACATAAAAGAATAGTTACTTTTCTGAGATCTTTTGATATCGCTCTTCATGGTGGAGCTATCCACAAGTGATGGGAAAGATCTCTTTTGAAAGTAAATGGTGCACCTTCAAGTGTGTTCAGATACATCTTTGCTGTTCCTTTCTATGTTTCTCAAGTTTTACTTGAAAAGGATGCTTGATTTTTTAAAATTTGGTTTAGGTATCACAATGGGATACCTTCTATCAGTCAGCGCTTGCGAACCTTATTCTTCCAGCATAGAATCTAGCTGTTTCTTTCTCTGTGTCAACACAGGAGGCTGAAGTAATCAGAGAGGTCTAAAGAAGACAGAGAACGTTAACCCGCACTTTCTCAGAATCTGTGATGAGTAAGTTCATACTTTCAACATGACCACACTGAGCCGTGAGGTATATAAATAGCTACTTTTAATCTAAAAGCACAGCTATCAGAGAAGCTTGTATAGCAGGGCTATCAGTTCCTAATATTTTAAATGTCAATATTGATACTATTGCCAGGGGATTAATAATTTCTGCATATAACTTAATCATGCCCATCCACCCTCTGCTGTCACTTAGTAATATAAAGTAATTGTTGGCTCTTCCCCTCACCATGTCTCCAGAAGAAACGTACACATGATAACATCTGTTGTACTGTCTAGGAATATCTTTGCAGCAGTACAGTTCTCATAGTTTTATTAAGTGATAATTCAAGCTCACTGTATAAATGTTTTTTTATTAATGACTTGCTTGTATGCTAGAACGGAGGAAACAGAAGGGGAAAAACCTCTCAGAGGAAAATAGGGATGTTATTTCCAACATATTAAAAGGCAAACAGCAGTTGTTCTAAATCAGGTAAAAAAAAAAAACAAACCAAACAAAAAACAACCCCCCAAAAAACCTTGAATGAGAGCATGTAGCCACATTCCTGCCACAAACCCTTGTAACCCACCAGGTCCAGCCCCTTCTCCCATCTCCTCTCAACATTCATTTTCAAATTCCATTCAGATTAGCAGGAGTTACACAAACATGCATTAATGTGTCCCTTAAGTATTTTATCACACTGAAGACAAGAAACAAAAAGTTTAATTATGATCCATACCAGAGAATCATTCATTCAGACCCTGCTTAATTAGATGTGAGACAGCTATCTTAGATCATGAAGTTTGACCACAGTATGCTCTTACTGCTAGAGTATTAATGCAAATAAGATACAGATTACTGAAACCAATTTATCATCACCAATCTATAACCAGCTTGATACATGCACACATTCAAAAACATCACACAAAATAAGTTGTGGCATACATCTTCATGCATTGAGCAATTCATATACAGAAAATGAACCGTATGCTTTAACAAAGAGTACATGACACATTAAAAGTAGAATACAAAAGGGTTAAAAGCAGATAACAAGAAGTCCAAGCAATACGTGATTTCAAGGAACCAAAAATGGACTTGCATCACCAAAGTTTGCTATCACATCAAAATAATCTCAGCATTTTTCTCCACATCACTTTCAGGATATTTGAAATTTAACTAACAACATACTAGCGGTAGCTGCACTATACTTCAAAAGAACTGAGAAAAACATTTCTCAGTAACAGTTAAATAATGTGACTGGTAATTGCTATTTCAGTTTTTCATGGCACATCAGACTACACACTTAATACACTATTATAAAAAAAAAAAATAAAAAAAAAGATCAACCAGTGACATGACAGTCACCTGTAGTTGCATTATTTTTAATTACAGCTGAGACAGATGAAACTTTTTTCCATATGCAGAAAAACAGTTTAAAGAACAAAGTTTTATTCTGTTATTTAAATATAACAACGCGTGGCTGTTCTTCCTATTGTACAAATACAATAGCCATTGTAGTTAGGAGTGTTGCTTATATGATTAAACAGATAGTTCAGTATTATGATATGTTTGACAGGTACCGTTACTAGCACTATAGGAACAGACATACAATATTGTTATTACCATACTGTGTGTGCCAATACCTTGTAGCAATATAACTCAGCAAAAGGGAAGCATAGGCTCCACATTTTCATCACTGCAGATGTCTCCGAATGCTCTTAATCAGTGGTGCTTTCTGCAGATTACACTTTCTAGTATTCTTCGCATTCTCAAACTGACCTGTCAAAGCCCAATCTCCCCCCGAGTTTCTCAAGACTTTGGTAACCAAGATTGACCAACTATTTCTCTTTCCATTTTACCCTCACTTGTCACACAGTGAGACCGACATCAACAGGTATTTAGAAGCAATAGTAGTGAAGTCCACTTGTATTTAGTAGGTTGCTGCAAATACAAATTATCTTCTAAGAAATATAATACATATACACACATTTGTTTTAATATGCTGATCAGGGGGTGGCAGGTACAATTATTAAAGGACTGAAAGCCTTAGATTTCCTTTGACCTCCATTACAGTCTAGGACTCTCCGCTCCTTGAAGGATAAGATTGTATTTGTCGAACCTATGGTAACATATTGCAAGTGGATTTTCTCTGTTCTTCTGTATTAGCTATCATCCTTTAAAAGCAATACAGTTGCACTAAGGCAGATGTATACGTTGTTTTGAGATTCAGAGATTTTTCTTTTTTCTTCTTTTATTTAAAAAAAAAAGGAAAATTGAATGATCTTAAGGAATTTTCTTTATGCTCGCATTTCTCACACACTCTATAAAAATATCGTTGACATAGGGTGAAAAGGTCACATGCCTCACAGAAACGGAGCCAAGTACTCCAGTAAGGTTTTTCACCTGGAAAATATCCCTATAACTAATTCTATGTATTGGAAATATTTTATCATTATTTTAGCAACAAAAAACCCTCCAGGCCTTTTCCCAGCCTAGAGTTCCCTGAAGTGATCTTTCCCATAAGGAAGATAAGTTTTCACTTAGAGGATAGCATCTCTAGCAGCAAGAGTTTAATACTCTGCAACAATATCAGGGATACGCAATCCTGAATTTACAGCTCTTCAAATTACTTTTATAGCTATACTGTTCATTTTGGATCAGATGCTTATCTAAAATTCCATATATTTTGGTAGCCATAATATCTGATTTAAAACAGCTTCCAATAAGCCAAAGAATGGCACTCAAAAAAAAGAAAAAAAGAAAAACCCACCAAAAAAAAAAAAAAAAAAAGCCACAGTGGGCCAGATTCTGGAAGCTGTAAAATACTGTAGCTCTTTAAAGCTAAACTATTTTATACCAGCTAAGGATTGGGCCCAATACACACAATTCCACTTCAAAGTTGATTTTTTTTCCAGATGCATAGTGCTTTGCTTCTCATCTACTCTGTTAATAACACATGAGAATTTCTAATTAGTTTATCCCAAATTCTTTTTATAGTTATTTTTATGCCTTTTCTTATCAATGACTCAGGAGGAGAAAAAAGTGCTGATTGATCAATTAATCAAGCTTTATTGACATACAATATCCCTCAATACTTCAGAAATGTCTGCAGAACAATTTCCTCCAATCATAAGATCAATGAATCAATGTAAAACCCCAGTAATTAAATTTATCAACTCGGTATCAATACATCTGGCACTCTATGAAAGTATTATGTGAAGTTTGTTCTCTTAAGGGATATATTGATTGAGGGCAAAGAGCCAAATATTTCTATTATTAGATCTGGGAATGCTAGATCAAAACTCAGTCTGTTATAAACAACATACAAATGTTTCATATACACAGATCTCATGCTGATTCTCTACCATTAAACCCACTCCTAACAAGCAGATAAGCCTATTAATTGATGATTAAGACTACAGGAAGATCAGTCATTATATTCAATGCTTCCTGTATGCATTCATTGAAAAAATGTATTGACAGGAACCGTACAGAATAATTTTTAAAATATAATTCCTAGAGGAAAAAGGAGGAGACCATCTAAACAAAAGCAGATTTCAAACCTTGTTCATGCAACATAAAATACCCTTAATTAATTAATTAAATTTTGAACCTACAGCTTTGCAGTCTGAAAGAGATTATCACATCTCTCTCCACTGTATGTAGTAGTTATTAATTGAAAGGTGAACAATAAAGCCTCAAGATGACAAAACTGATGAGAGCCGTATTAAAAACCAAAACCAAGGAAACAAAAACACCATCCAAGTGTTATACAGTTTAATTTTTAAAGCACTAGTATACAAACAAACTATTCTGAAATATATTTTTAGGTTTTTACTACATATGTGTAAGCAAGTAGGGACAAAAGTTCATGAAGTGCCATTTTAACAATTGTAAGAAAAAGAGGAGTAGTTTTTTAGATCAAGAAAAACAAAACAGAAGAATTTTTGGCTCTACTTAAACACAAAAACTCTTAAGGAACAGCTAATGACATAAGACTGCAATTTTTTTCCCACAGACTGTACGATGAAGGTATCAATCACAATACAATCTTCCTATTTCTAAAATACTGATAGAATAAAAGAAGCAAACATCCCTGTGCCTTCACAGATGTTGCAATAAATAAAACCAATTTGACTGAGTACTGAAGGTATCTTATGATGAAGCCGGGGAAATAACAACAAAACCCCCAAACCCACCAGATTCATGCAGGAGTCACATCCTGTTACAAACATCAAACAACAATGAGCCTTTATTACCATGCTATGATTCCTTCATTTCAAACATGATTAATTAGCAAGTATAACACTCACCAAAACTCCCACCACGCTGCTGTTTGCTGCCTATTTGCAAATGGGTCTCTATCAAGTATCCATAAGCAGTATTAGTCTCATTTATGACACTGAAGAAAAGAAGGCAAAGCACCCTGCTTTAAGGAAGATTTTGCTCATACCTTGGCCAAAAAGAAATGAAAACAAAAACCCAACAACAAACAAACACCAAAACCTTCTTTCATCGAAGGTATTCCTTGCTAAGCCAAACACAAACTTCATGCAAAATGAAAAACTTTTCTAAAAAGTTGCTAAACAGTTCAAATGGTTGAAAATAAGCAGAGATAAAAGATCAGTTTAGACTTTGTTTTGGTCTTTTTTTTTCCTTGAAACCTGAAGTTTATATTCAATTTGAAATACATTGCTTCTGTTGAGAATGAAAGTGTGGTTCGTATGTCAAAAATGGAAACAAAAAGAGGATGAGAAGGGGAAGACACATTTAACAGGACTCTTAACGTGTTTTAAGCTGTGCAAACAGATATCTTTAAATGTACCTTACTTGCAATAAACATTACTTTGGCAGTAAAAGAAACTTTGCTTCGTGGGGAGGAGAGGTGGAAACTGAGATTACAAATACAGAGGAAGAAACAAGACTGAGATGAGAGCAAAAAAAACCCTGAAAATGCCTTCTCAAGCTGAACTCTATAAATACCACCACAAAAACAACGGGAAAAGGTTCAATTTGGAAGCAACAGATGTATTCCCAAGCAAGAAAACATCCCCAATGAAATAATGCACAGGCATACAGAGAGGATCTTTAAAAGTAGGAAAAGAGGTGCCTGTATGGCAAAGCTAAAGTTTCAACATGAAAATAAAAATTAGGCAGAAGATCCGATACCTCCTTGGTTTACCAGCTCTGTATCACAGATACTTGGTGATTTTGTCACGCCCAAGAGCAGAGTCATTTTTAAGTGCAAATCGGTCCTACTCTCTCCAGCTTTTTCAATTTTATAAATTTGGGATCAAAAACATCAAAGCAGCTTCCACTTCGGACCTAACTTTTAGAGGATCAATGTGACAAGTCACTGCTTGATAGATGTTTCTCTTGATAAACGACTTGTTCAAAAGAGACATTGTAGCTTTCATTTCCTGACCACAACACACTTTTAATTTGCAACAGCAGAGCTGCTCGAGTGTGACTAGTTCCCACTTTCCAGCCTTTCAGGATTGTGGCACTGTCAGGCCACATACGTGGGCAAAACAAAAACTCAGAAAGAGGTGCATCCGCAGCAAGAATTGTAGTGAAACTTTTCCGCAAACAGGAACCTGATTACGTTTGATTTCTCCTAACAGTAGCTTTCTAACCCCCCCTCCCAACCACCTCCAACCCCTAACATTTTAGGGAAGGGGGAGGAAGAGAAGAAAAATCATCTTTGGAAATATATGCTTAAGTGCCATAGAATATATATAGCTGTCTAATAGTATCATGTTTATAATACATATATATATTACTGCTACTATAATTATTATTATTATCTGGGAATCGCATTTAACAGTCCAAACCGTCCACACCATCCAATTTCAGCTCTCAGCATACTGTCCGATTCCCGATTTAAAATTTATAAATGTAATATCCTCCTCATCACAAGCAGCAGTCCAATCTGCTCTGAATATATATTACAGCTTTAACATCACAGAGGGAAATCTCCCATCTGGCAATCACATTCGCTCCAACAGCTCTAGGAAAAAAAAAAAAAAAAAAAAAGAAAAAAAAATGTTCCGCTCTCGCTCGCTCGCTCTCCTCCTTAAAACATTTCTCAGGGCAAATTATGTGCATCTAAAATAAACAGTCGCCTTATTGATCGCTTCAAAGTCAACAAGTTCTAAATGCAAAATGCAATCAGATCTTTCCCATCGTATAGCACCCGGGATACGTTTAGCAATATAGTCACCTACAGCACCAAACCAGGAGCGTACATTGTGCAACTGCTCTCTCAATTTCTTTCTTGCATTCAGATATGTTATTACGAGAGATCATCAGCCACACACGCCAGACCTCCCCCTTATCCCAAACACACACACACACACACGCACGCACACGCACACGCGCACACGCGCTCTCTCTCCTAGGGTCTCTCTCCATCCTTATTTGTTGCTACCACACGCAATTAAAAGTGAACGCACTCCCTTTTTGGTTGCACAAAACAGACTAATAGTCGCTTCTGTTGTTAGTTCCTTAGCCTTACTTGCATACCTAGAGGTGCATCTGCTGCACCACAAGGAGATCTGTTGAAATTCCCCGTGCTCCATTTTATCTGACTTTTTTGGAGGAGGGGGCAGCGTGGGGGGCTGGAGAGTAACCGTTAAAATGAAGCCAGTTTCAGCACCTGATTATTTCATTCTGTCACACATTGAGAACAGAGCAGTGGGAACCAGACACTTGTAAACTGAGCATAAAAGACCACTTATCAAATAGCATTAAATATTCGGCCACAACAGTAGTTTTGTTTTGTTTACATGCAAAACATTCCCCCACCCCACGTCAGTTAAAACCTCTAGCAGATGATTACGCTGAAAGTAAGAGAGGGAAAAGCAGCTGGAGTTCAAATAAATACTCAAAAAATATTAGTTTGCAAAAGGAAAAGATGAATTTTAGGCACGTATGTACAAGTACGTAGACGTATAAGCGTATATATTCCTTGCTACGCATTTTCCCCTTCTCCAGTCACCGAGTTTCACTAATTTACATACCACTGGAGTTCAGTGGTGTATATAGTGCACTGCTAGTAACATGCAACTTTAGGTTTTACAACTGCGATCAATACAATGGACAAAACTAATGCTATAATCGAAGCAGAAATGATAAACAAATGATAGCAAGAGAAAAAAAAATGCTCATATATACACAAGTGAAAATATACTGTTAAACATTAGGTATTTATTACAAAATATTTGCATGCAGAGTCCTCGGCGCATTATCATGCTATTTAAATTGGTCTTTGCTATTTAGATGCAAAGGAAGTAGATCCCAAAACGGACATACCATAAACACTGGTGCTACTGATCATTTCTTGCTGGCAGCACAAAAAGCTGAATTGGATTTTTCACAAGCAGGAATTCCAAAGGTTGCTTTTCATTAAAGCCACTTTTCCTCTCAGCTATCAAATGTCACTGCCTTGAAACGTGGGCCCTTTCGTCAGGTATTCATTTAACCTACATGCATATAATTAAGTGGGAAAGCAACATCAACAAAAAGGGGATCTCAGATCACAAGAGAAGAAAGAAAGGGGGGAAAAAAAAGCACATGACCAGGAATGCAAGTCCATGTCAATTTCACTCACTCCCATTGAAACTAACAAGAGCTCCAGGGAGGATAGTAATAGGATCAGTGGATTGTATATACCATTAAATTATACATCTTTCTCTCCCTTCCGAGCCAACAATACGCCCACCACGCTGTACCCCCTCCAAGATGATGTGCTTACATTTTACTGCAACAGCTCCTCTGACATACGCGTGCCCCCCCGGCCAAGACACAGCAATTTAAAGCTAACTTTTGTTTTGCGAGATTCTTATTTGCACTTATTTGCTCAGAAGTTAGTTGCCTCAAAGTCCAGCCCCGCGTTACCTGCAGTTTATTATTTTCAACGCAACTTAAAAATAAATCCAATTAGGAGGAGGAGGAGGTGGGGAGGGAGCTTGCAATCGCGAACTCTTAATCTGCCTACTATTGTTGGCAATGATCAAGGAGGAAAAACCATGCACTGCGATTGTATATCTGTACTTTCCAGACTACGATTAGGAAAGCAGACCGGAGCGTTCAGTATCAGAAAACGACTGCGAATTAGGCAAAATATTTAGGGCACGAGCGGGCGATTAAAAAAAGAAAGACGCGGCTGTCTCGGAAAGCTTTAAGATTAAATAAAATTTAAAACGATGGTAGGAAGACTAGGGGGGGGGGAAGAAAAAAAAAAAAAAAAGATCCTCTTACCTGGAGATTTGGTACAAGAACCCGATAGGTTAGAGTAGCATCGATCCGATGTGTTTGCTGATGAATGGGGGCTCGGGTTAAGTGAAGGTGCCTATGATTTGAAATCATTCCAAGTTTTTGAAGGGAAGACTGACTGCAGCCTCTGCCATGTTGGAATTTCAAACCCAAAACAGCTGCTTTGCAAGGAGCCAGCATGCCAGCAGCTGGACGCCTGCGCAGAGCGCCGCCGAGCCAAATTCAAATCACTTTCACGCGAAGAGCCAAAGATCAGTTTTCAAAGGGGGAGCGGCGCGGGGGGCGGGGGCGCTCCGCGGCCCTGCGCGCCGGGGCCGCCGCTTCCCGCGGGGGGCTGCGCCGCGGCCCCGCTCCCGCTCCCCGGGGCGGCGGGACGGGGGCAGCGGGCTCCCTCCGCGGCGGCGGCGGCGGCGGCGGGGCTCCCCCCGGGCGGCAGCGGCGGCGCTCCGCGGCGCGGGGGCGGGCCGGGGCCTAGCGGCGGCCCGCGGCCGCGGGGCAGGCGGGCAGGGAGCCGGCGGCGGAGGTTCCCCCGGCCGCGGCCGCCCCCGCTCGCCGCGGCCGCCCCGCGCCTCCCCGCCTGGGGCCCCGGGGGTTGGGGGGGGGGGGGGTGTCCCGGCTCGGCCGGCGGCGGCCTGCGCGCCTGCCCTCGCCGGCCGGCTCCTGCGCCGCGTCCCCGGGCGGCCGGTGTCGGGGCCGAGTGGCCGCCTCCCGCCTGAGGAAAATGGCCGGGGCGGGAGCGCCCCGGGCGCCGGCGGGCTCGCCCCGGCCCGGGCGGCGGCCAGCGCCGCGCAGTCGTGCCCCGTCGCCGCGCTGCTCCCGGGGAGCCCCAGCAGCCGCCCGCCGGAGCCCGGCTGCTAGCAGCCGCGCCGAGGCATTCCCGGTAGCCGGCAATGGCTGAGGGGCCCCGGCAGCCACACCTCCCTCTGCCCGCACTTCCCCAGCCCCGGCTCGGCGGGGGATGGCAGGGAGCCAGCTACCCCGGCCCACAGCTGCCGGGGACTCCCCTTGCATAAGAGGGATTCCCCGGGGGGCTGTTAGACGGGCTTTGCAGCCTCTTTATGCCGGCAGGGAAGGCATGAAGTGGCCACGCTGCACAAATTGGGCCCTCCCTCTCATACACCGGCTATGCTGTCTCCCGCACACGGGTCTTTCTCCGTCTCTCGCCGGCGTGGCCGACCCGCCGTGGTGCCAGGTGCCCACGGGCACCCTGCTCCCTCCACGCCATCTCTGCGCCCACCTCCCTGTTGCCGCGGCTATGGAAAGGGGAGCGAGGGCTTCCCACGAGACATCTACATTCCTGGTTTTGCACCTGACGGGACTGCCAGAGCAGTTTTACCTTCTCTTCTAACAGGGAAGAAGCCATGCTGTCCGGATGCTATTCCTGGGCTCTGGCTTAGGGTCCTCCTGGAGTGATTTCACTTCCTCTCTTCCCGGTCTTGCTGAGGAGTTAAGGATAGCTTGGGAGGGTTGTTTGTCCATTCTGCATGGGGAAGAGACGGATTAAATTTTCTTAGTAAAAAAGGAAGATGCAGCGTGAGTATGGGCTCTGGAGAAGGCAGAAGGAGAACAGTCCCAGGGGATTAGCATCTGGAGGAGTGGGAATGGGCTGGTTTCCTGGCCGTTTTCCTTTTCAGTAATACAGTAGGCCTAAATAAAACTCAGAAGTAGTTGCCAGCAGAAGCTGCTGGGAGCTGTCAGCCAGCCCCTATCCTACTGGATAATGGAAGAGGAAAAGAAAGAACCGGAAGGCCTGCCTGATTGATGTGGTCCATGAAGTGATTCAGTCAATCCAAGATGATTTTCACCAGCTGAAGACTCTTCTGGGAGGCTTGAGCCCCCCCAGGTGAAAAAGCTGCGCCTAGAGATTGGAAATAAAAGGACGGAGCAAAACAGCTAGATGGACTTTTGCTTATTAAGGATATGGAAGGCGTTCCTAGCTTGCTTGGACAGCTAGGCATAACACTAGCACTGCTACGTGAGGAGAACACTGCTAGGGAAATAACTAGGTGTCCTGAAGCAAGGAGCTGGTTTTAGAGCAGACACAGCTTATACTAGCAAAACTGCTTTTGCCTCCCATTATGTCCCAACTAAAACAAAACATACATGTGAAAACACAGTTTAACTAAATATTGGGATAGAGCGAGCTATTTTTCGAACTCACAGCAAAGCTACAGCAACAGAAGTCTATAGAAATCGCTTTTAGACAACCACCCAGAGCAGCCAGCAGATGAGAAACCCCACCACAACATCTGCTGTGGCCCAGTGTGCAGCGTGCTCTTCTGACACCTTTTCTCTGCCCTCAGCATCGGGTGGCTATGAGCAATGGTCCTACAGCCTGGATCAGCCCATTACCTCCAGATAGCCACCCATCGTCCCTTCTACAAGAGCTCATGGGTTTTAAGTGGCAGCCTTGGCATTAACACAAGCAGACGACTGTTCCAAATGCAGGCAACACGTCAGTAGCCTCTGGTGTTTGCTAATTAGTAGACTTAGTAGTCTCTGATGCTGAAATCTGCAACACAGCATATTGCCTCTGCCAGTGTTGCCAGCACCAAGCACTGAAAATAAGAAGTCATGGTCCCAAGATCATGAAGTTGGTCTAAAAATCGTATCATTAAACATGAAAATGATTCCTTTTGTCTTTACTATTTTATATATCTGGATTCCTTATGCCATTTTTTTTTTTGCAAAACCATGGCATTAAGCACTTTTTCTCTCAAGTGAAAGATTAGTTTCTTGAACAATTAGAGAGCTCCATGACTTGTAGCTGTAGGAAAACAACGGCAACTATCATAAGGCATTGTTAGATGAGCACCAGCACTTTTGAAATTTTCTGACCAGTGAAGAATATATTTATCCATTTTAGGATTGCATTAAATTCAGTGTTTTCATTTTATATACCTGTATTTCTCGTCCCTTTAGGCTCCTTATGCCACATTAAAATAGCCTGAGCTGAAACAGTAGCCATGCAGTATATGTTTGTACCGGTCGATATTCATCTCTGTGCAGAAGGTCAGCATAAGGCTTACGTACCATATTAAGTCCTTATTTTGAGGTCTGAATTAGGCTGAAGTGAAGGCTTTGTTCAGCTCATCTGTATATGGATGAATTCCGCTCTTTGTTTAAAAAACCACCAAACAGTCCTGATCCTTTTGAATGGGAAATTCTCAGACTTTCAAACTGGGAATGTTACTCAGCCTATTTCTACACCTAGGTGAAACATTCACAGTGAAATTCAAAACCACATGAAACTTGGCTGGTTTTGGGTTTTGCTACAAACTCCAAACTTAGACCAGTCTCCTTGATAAGTTCACAGACCTTTTCAGCAAATCTAGATTAATAACATTTAAGCCATGTGAATTGTGAAAACAAAACAAAAGAAACAAAAATCCCGGAAAATAAACAACAAGAACATCTAACTATGCTACTGCATCAGTTCTCCCAGGGATGCTGATGTGAGGCATGCAGACTTTGTAGTTACTACTTAGTATATCTAGTAAAGGTTTTTAAGAGCTATAATAAAAATAACAGTGTTCTGTGAAATAGCCTTTAGTGCCTTTACATTAATTACATGGATTTCATTTGTAAACGGGAGCAAGTTTTCAAAGTGGCAGACAATGCCAGAGTTCTTTTAATGCTGGCAGTTTGGCAGCATCTGTGCTCCCCTCATGTGCTGGCAGTGCAGACCTCCAGGGCAGGGCCTCCTGCCTGCCTGCCTTCCTCCCTCTGTGCTGGGGAATCCCTTCAGTCTCCCACTCTCAGACTTCACGTGGGGCAACACCAGATATAATTGCCTACAAGGATGTGCTGCAATAAACGGCCTGCAAAGTGCTCTTTTTTGGAGTTGTGGTTATTGGTGAATACATAGACTGTTTTCTTCCTTTGTTAGGAACACAACATGTTTAAGAGCTCAGGCAACTCAAATCAGGTATTTGTACCACCTGGATCCTCACTGAGCAGATGAGGTGGCTCCAGATCCCACATGCTGGGATATTTCCAGAACGTGTGAGGCAGGGCAGACCTTCACAGGCCTCCCTCGTCAGGCAGGAAATGCTACCTCTTCTCTCTCTGACTAGAGTGGTCAGTCACAGAAGCCTCAGTCTCTTTAGCTAAGGGTTCACTTACTGCCTTTTAGGACCACCTTTGTGTGTGTCAGCATGAGTGCAACGGCTGTCTCGGCTTGCTGGAGCGGAGACTCCAAGAGGCAAGGACACCTGTGTGGGCCTTAAAGTAGTGATAAATATAGACCAGAAGTAATTGTCTCTTTCCTGCATACAGGCAACTAACATTTAGTTGAATTAATGCGCTAAATGAGCCCCATAGCAAACAATGGGACAATGGTCAAACACAGAGGGGGAGTGCATTCCAAATATTAATGTTATATGTTGCTTCCATGTTCTTCCCAGGAGATTGCAAGGAATGAAATCTTCCCTCCTAGGTGTACTGCTGTTCTGCACAGTGTGACTGAAGCTTCAAACATGTCCGAACCCTAGGTCAGTGACTAAGCCAGGAACACATGATGTCTTCCTTGACTCCTTTAGCACACAGCATTCTGGCTTAGGTACCGGGCAGTACCTAATATCACAAAACATCACTTGACCATAGGCCATATTTAATGTAATTCCTGACTGTGTCAGAAAGAAAACTTTATATAAAGTACATCTACCCACAGAGGCACTTTTTGCATCTTTGCTGTGCTGATGTAAAAACTGATAACTTTTACAACTTGTAACCTCTTCGGGTTAGATTCTGGGGTTTTGAAGAGATAGCATTTCCAATTTTTTTGTTCTCTTGTTTGTTCGTTTCCACTTCTGTGGAATGGGGACTAGGTCGTCTTCATTTCAGTGAAATTTCTAACCAAACCCTTTATTGGTCATTCTCTACAATCTTGCTGAATATTTGAGGCTTTTGGCATCACAGAACTATTGGTCTCTGAAGTCACTTCCATTTTCCATTTTAGTCCTAGAGGAGACATTGATCACAATATCCAGCAAAAATATTCATTTAGCAAGTGCCCTGTATAACAGAACAATATATAGATGTTTGTCACATAAACATCTGACAAGACCTATGCCTTCTGGCATTTCTTGAATTTTGAGTGCATAATATTTTTACTTTGGTAGCAAATGCATTTTTAATACAATTTATCAATTTTTTTAAAAGCAAACTTTAATACAGAAAGTCCCTCTTGGGGAACTGTAGCAAGGAGTTGAATGTTTTTAAGGTTTTTGTTCCCTGTCTTCTTTTATTTTTCACTGTGTTGTTCATTAGCTGGGTAAGAACCACACTAATCCCTGTCATTTGCCTTAACAAATATATTAATAACTTGCTCTCCTCATTTAAAGTAGCCTCTCCTCATTTGAATTAGAGGAAGATGAGGTACCCACATGAGGCTAGTGGGATTCAGAGATATTTGACAGTGACAATGGAATACCAAGGCACAGGAATGACAGTTACAAACACATTATTTCTCTTTTCCCTGTCTCTAACTCCTTTTTTCCCTTACAAGTACTATCTTTGCCTTGGTGCCATTATCTTTCTCACCCCTTCTCTGATTCCGTATCTCACTCACAATCCTTCCCACCCGCCCCCCTATCTAGTACCAGTCACTCGTAAGTCCTTGTCCTAAACCATCGTTGCATTTTATGACCTTTGACTTGTGCCTTTTTCCTGTGCCCAAATGCATTTTCCTTCGGTTTTTTTTCCCCTTCCTTAATGGTCTCCCTTTTCTGCATTCTGGTCAAGCTCCTTCTTATTCCATGTTGTCCCATGATTTGCAGGAAGAAGGCTGAGAACATCTGATAGACACCTTTATTCTCTTTGTATTTAGCACCACTGGCAATTGAAAAGAGAAATCTGAGAGCAAGTCCTGCTCAGATCTGCAAGCCCCGGGAAAGAATACATCCACTGCAGACAGAATCTTTGACGAAGCTAGTAAATGAAATATGCAAACAATTTTATAGAGGATCAGATTTCTCCAGACTGAGGAAGACCTTCATAGGCTGGTGAAAGAGGAATATCCCTTCCCAAACTCTGAATCCCACTACAAGCAAGTAGTTAACAAAAAATTTCAAAAATTTCTTAGCATGAGCAAACCAGATTCTCCTTCAGTGCATTCTGAGAAACAGCTGACCATATTTGCTGAAAGTTTTGAAAAAATAGCCCAAGGCAGATATTTGGCATGAAAATTGCTGCCCAGTGGTTTATGTTTGACCAAGTTACAAGCAACTGGAAAAAGGTTCTTACAATGAAACGTTGACTCTAAGTATCCCACTCTAAGAGCCTACAATTAATGATTACCAACAGAAAAAATGTATTTTACTTAATGCTTAATACTTAATGACTTAATTTAGTCAGTGCGAGAAAGAGAAAAAAAAAATCACTTTGTTTTGGCCGGGGAGTGGAATGATGAAAATGAAGCAATAGTATGCTTACAAAATTGGAATTTTTTTCCCAAGTGCTTTTTCCAAGTACTTTGTACGCTCTTCTCGGAAACATTTTGTATCTCGTCTCCACATGCACATTATAAAATATCTCATTTACCCTATAAATTAATGGAATTAACTTTGGAATCAAAGGAAAGAAAAACATTTAGCAGAACACTGGAGCTGCTCAAAATTACATGTATGGACAGAAGAAAGTTTACCTAATAGATTGCATGCTATAGGATCTGCATGTCTGACAAAATACTCACAGGGCTTTATTTGCTGTTGCTTTGGGGCAGACTTTACCTGCTTTTTCTCTTTTGATGAGTAAAAGTTCCTTTACTCTTAGACAAGTATCTTGCTCTAAGTAACACTCCTACACCATGTTATTGATCTTCACAGAATGAAATTCCTTTCATAGTAAAATTTAGACAATGTTTATGTTGTTTTAAACATTGTCTTTAGTGTTGATGTTGATATTTAAGTCATGAAACAGCTTTACCACTCTATCTATCTGTACAGTCATCTCTAAAACTTTTCATTCTCTAAAGCTTTTCAAACAAGTGAAACATCTTTAACGAGTCTTGCTAGGGATTCATCTTCAGGAATGTCATGTTTATGAGCCTTAATCAAATATGCAAAATAAAATACCTTTCCAACATGCAAAACCACCAACATATCAGACAAGTATATCTTACGTTTTTGAAGAAGAAAAAGAAAAAAACTATTCAGACTCTATTCAGATAATCTGAGCAACACAACTGTTTGACATATGACATTCTTCCATTGCAAGAAATGTATTGCCTCTCTTTGGAGACAAAGAAGTTGGTAAAGTAAATTAATACAGTTGGGTTTAGTACTATTAAGCCAAAGGATGGAGAGCATACTTCCCCACTGCCTGTAATGTAATAACTAAATCTTGCTAACTTGTACTTTCTTCTTCTTACTTCCTTAGAAAGCTCAAATTTGCTAAATGCACAGCATTGGCTGCAATCAACAGGGTACTTAAGTATGCACTTAATTTTGTGCACATGAGTAATCACATTACAGTGAATGGAACTTGAATGCTCAAAGTTAAGCAGACACTTAAGTGCTTTGCTGGATCAGGGCCAGAGCATGACAACTTGCAGGTCATCCTTACCGCACAGTAAGAGATCACAAACCTTAAATATCCTGTAGAAACCTTCTCCCCACTTCAACAGTACCAAAAGCAAGGACAAAAATACAGTAGTAAGTAGCTGCTGCATTCTTTTCTTCTGTTACAAGTCACTAAACTGGCAGCAGTACTTACGATATAGCAAATTACCAATACAATAAATTGTCTTAATAAGTATCCATAAAATTACAATTTATTTTAAAGATCATCGTTTGTAATTCTATTCTCATAAGACCATTAGACACATGGGTCTTTTTAATTTTAAAAGACGTCCTAATAGTTCTCACAAAAGAATTTATTCAAGACCTTGACCTTAAATTGATACAATTGCACAACTTAATCAGAATTAAACATGAGTCAAAGTACCGTACAATGTTATCATGGGGGTCAACGTAGCCCTTCAGCAGCGATGCAGAGGATGCCATTAGTACCACAACCTTGGGTATCTAGGATCCTGATTCTGGGGATCTAATACTCTGAATTAAATGTTTTTATTAAATGTTTCCTGCCAGTTATTATGCCAAAGAGGCAGGGAGGGGGATTGTTGATGATGTTTCTTCTTTCCATGCAACTGAAAGGACAGAAAAATAGTCTAAGAATCTTTTCAGTTCAGTCGCAGCTTTTCGATCTAAAATGAAGCTCTATAGCCACTGTGCTACACACTTCATTATTTAATTTTCTGGCTAAATGGACATGGTTCAGCACTTCTCCAGGACCCATTTCTCCCTTCAATAATATTAAATTAATATTTTTTTTAGGATGAGAAGCTACATTTTAAATCTAAATTTGCCTGACTGTTGACAATATTCAGATATAGGGAGCTTCTATGTTTTTCTAACACATAAGTTGCTTCACAAAAATTAGCAGGGTGAAACAGCAAGTAAGGACACACAGCCAAGTCTGGTTTTCTACCTATCTACAAAGTAGTTTTCACACTCTCCATGACTGTGAATGTCCTTCTTTCTTTATGTTTTTTCTTTTATTTCAATTAGGAAGAACAGAAAAATCCTTCTCTATACTGAGAGTGTATGTGTTGGGGGAGGGGGACATCGAGGAACAAAAAGCACATTCCAAGCCAATTCTGATCTCATTTACAGGGATGAAAATCTGGAATTAATCCATTGAGTTCAACAGACATGTTCTGGGCTTACATAGATGAGATCTTACATTTATAAGTGAAATCAGTGTTTTCCCCTCTGACATTCATATGGCTCAAACCAGAAACATTTCCTGAATAAAAAAAAGGCCAAATCATCCTGTTGGGAAGATTGGCATAATTCCATTGAAATCAACGGAGATGTAGTAATTTACATTAGCTGATGATCCAGAAGAAAGTATATAAAAGTTTTCAGAGCAGGCTTCTTTCATTTAAAACTGCAGTATGTGAGGTGCACTGTTGATGCTCAGAATTAATGTGCAAGTTGTTAATCTCGCTAGACCTGGATTTAAAATTAGACAATGCAATAATTAGTTTGGCACTATCATTCTGCTACCTAGAGGGTAATAATGTAGGTCATAAAATACCAGTGATCAGCACAACTTTTCACACAAAACAAAGAATCTGTATTGGGAGGGAGGAGAGGAAGGAGGAGAAAAATTCAGAAACTGGTTGTTATCAGAGACCAAACTGGGCTGTGAGGTACTCTACCACCTCACAAAATGCTGTGTTGCATATGTCTACTTCTGTTTCTCAGCTCCCAAGTGTGCAGATGATTCTGTAGGGTATAATTGACTCAAAGATGTCTACAAGCTCTCTTTCTGTACTATTTTTATGTTGAATGCTCGTTATTCTTCCTGTCTTTATTATTAAAAAATTAGGGAAATATTTTATTTTATTTTATTCTCCTTTTTTTTTGCTTTTGCTTGAAATATAAACATTATACAGAGCAAACAGTTTACAAACATACAGAAACGCAACACTATAGTATATATATCTTGATTTGTTTTCTTGACAAATGACTACTGGCAACATCAATAATTCAAAGGGAGAAACAATGAAAATATAGAGGAATTGCATTTGTATACTTCTTTCTGTCCTGTCAGTCATTCTTGCTAGGCTTTTATATAAACAGAAAGAAAATTAGGAAATCATCAAGTCTGAAAGCTAGTTTTGATGAACACTTGCTTACATTTTGTACTATTTAAATGGTCAGGATGCTTAAATAAACACATTTTAAGGGTATCTCATACATACATCTCTCTATTAAGAAAATAATATTGTATTAGCTTTTATACAATCAGGCTGTGTTCAAGTAATACACAGCAGAGTTCAGTGAAGATGAGAACATATATACAGGTGAGCATATGTCTAAAGTATCTCTATGCCTCTTGTACGTATACTATTAGAAAGTGCATATTCAATGTTATAGATGCATATATTCATAAATCATTTAAAGTTGTGCTTTTCATGTGATGTGAGGCACGGATACAAACTTGCTAATGATAATTATAGAACTGATGCTGATTTAGTCATTTCAAGAAAGCCATGGAGGCATAATTAGTGTCTGAATGGCCTCAATATTGCATTATTAGGAGGCTAGGGTGAAACTTGAAATGAGAACATCAAGGCTGATAAAAGAAAAGAAAACATGAAATACATACATAATTCATTCTGAGATATTATAAAGGTTTATAACCAGAAACAATAATTTGCAGAAAGCATCTCATGTACTGGGGCCAACTGCAATAATTTGGTCAACCTGTTTAAGATCAAATAGTATTCTTAGCTATTCTCAGTGGTATCTTTCTAATAAAGTCGCAGCAAACAGACACTGTTTGCTTCTGGTCACTTTTAAAGAATGTTCAGTTTATCAGTGGGGACTTTAATCTCAAGCTTCATAGAGTACAAAAAGAACACTGATCCTACTGTTTTGTCCTCTAGGCCACAAGGCATGCACATTTTTACATTCATTTGTCATAAACCAAAAAAATACATTTTGCCCTTTGAAAATACCAAATGCCAGCTTTTAAACAAAATAATTTTCCATCACATTTTTCCCTTTCTTTTAACCTTTCCATCATTCCCCGCCCTCCCCCCTTCCTTTTATCCCAGCCTAATTTCATCTCTCTGTTAATGCCTTTCTTCCATTTCAAGTACTAGTAAGAACTTTGCAGAATTCCTTGGTTTGGACCCTTGCCAAACTAGACACTGTTTAATGATTTGACATGGTAGTTTGAATTAATCAGAATTTTTCACAATCCTCTTTCTAATTTTCCTTCTACACAGGTTACAGAATATATAACTAATACCTTTTTACCCAAGTTAGACAAAGGGATGTGTGATATCATCTGGGTTAGACCAGGTCTACAGATGCAAGAAGTCAGACAAAACCCATCCTTTGTGAATCATTTACTCCAAATTTATCTTCTCTCCTTCATTTAAATAACTTTACTATGCAAGAAAATCTTGGAATTTCATAAAATTTTACAAAACAAACTAATTCATCATTTTTCTGTACTCCTTATTTGAAAACAGTTTTATTTCATTTGCTTTGCAATGGTCTAAAGTTGCCACTATCAGAAATGTGTTCAATAGCCTCCTTTCATAATCACTTGATCACCAGTCTATATCCAGTTCCCCACAAAGAATGCAGAGGTCTTGCCTTCTCCAGATCTGGAAAGACAAGTTATTGTATATGGCGATTGGCTCCTGCTCCCAAGCCCTGCTCAGCCTTTAGTTCAGGCAAGTGTAAGTCCTTCCTCCTTCACAGATTTTTTTTTTTTTTCCCCCCCTTAAAATATGTGGGGTTTTTTTGCATTTTTTCTGTGGTAGAGCCATGAACAAACAACAATGTTTTCTTGACCAAAACTGTAGAAAAGTCTTGAATTCTGCTTTTGCTTGCCAGTATCTGAAAGAACCCTGCTGGCTAAAAACCTCATTAAAGGTTACGCAAGGAAGATATGCATATCCTGTGTCTTCTTTCAAAACATAAAATGTCTTCATGAAGAAAAAAGTCAAGGATGCAATGTTACTAAATGGTCTGTGGCTTGAATTTTAGTGACGGAGACGCATACACTAGTACAAATTTATAACACCCTTTCATGTTCCATGGCTAGCAAGGTTTAAATACACATTTGTCTTTAATTTTCACTTAAATTAAGTAAAATAGAAATTTTAAAGTCCTGTATCAGCTTGCAAAAACTAGCTTTGGAGAAGACTTATTGACAGGATAACGTTCACAAACTTGAAACCACTGGGGTAGATCCCAAACGAGTAGACAGGAATGTTCATTCCCTCAACTCATCATTTTATGAATAGCATAGCTCATTTCATCACAGCCTCCTGTGCCTCATTGAGTTTGTTTTGAAAGTCTGAAGTTTATATAGGATAAAAGAATATTACAACCATGAGTGATAAGGATGATTGAGAAAGATCAGATTGTGGCAGACAGGACTTGATCCTGAAAAAACCAGAACTCCTTACTTCTCATTGCCTCTAGCAGTTATTATACAGTCAGCACTAGAGAGAATCCAGCTTCTGCTTCTCTTTTTTCCCCTACTTTTTACTAGTAACCTTTAACTTTACAGGAGGCACAATTAATGACAGGAGCAAGTGCAAGGAAGGGCTAAGGGTGTGACTATATCTAAAAATCAGCTAGCTAGATAACTAGCTGATTATCTAGTAGTTAAGGCACTCATTTTCATTTTCATAACTTTTGACACATTTATATTTACAAGATTATAAATATTTGATATAAACTTGCTAACATTTGTAGTAATTTTTGCAATCCAAAATAATGAGTACTGCAATGCAACATACTTCAAAAGATACCTGCTAGATTGTATTTTAAAATAAATTCTGAGAAAAAAGTTACACCCTAAAACTGGAGGTGAGAGTGAGGTCTCTTTCATAATCTTGGACTTGATAGTATTTTTGGACTGTGGAAATATTTTACTATTGTCATCATCCATCATATTTTCAGTAAGGTGAACTACACTCTGCAAGTTCCAACCCAAGAATGATGGTCTCTGATGCAACCCAGCCAAATATGCTTCCCCCAGGTAAGACTGGAACCCGTGGGAACATCTGGAGAAGTGAATACTTACTACCCTGTAGAGCAGTGGATCATGTTAGGGAACATTTAAACAAATTGGACCTACATAAGTCCACAGGACCTGATGGAATGCCCCCATGAGTGCTGAAGGAGCTGGTTGATGTCATTGTGAGGCCACTCTAGATTATGTTAGAAAGGTCATGGTGATCAGGGGAGGTTCCTGAGGATTAGAAGAAAGCAAATATCACATATATTCAGGAAGGAGGATTTGGGGAACTACAAGGCAGTCAGCATCACCTCGATCTCTGGGAAAATGAGGGAACAAATAATCTCAGAAACCATTTCCAGGCACATTAAGAACAAGATGATTTGGAGTAAACAGAATGTATTTGCAAAGGAGATATCATGCCTGACAAACTTGATAGCTCTATGATGAAATGATTAGCTCAGTGGATGACGGAAGAGCAATACATATTTTTTATCTTGACTTTAGCACAACGGAACAGAGTGCACCCTCAGTAAGAGGGTGCAGAGGATAAAAAACTGGGAGGAATTGCTGATACACCAGATGGTTGTGCTGCCATTCAGACGGACCTGAACAGGCTGGAGAAATGGACCAACAGGAACCCCATGAAGTTCAACAAAGGGAGATGTGAAGTCCTGCATCTGGGGAGGTATAATTCCATGCATCCGTACATGCTAGGGGCCAACCAGCTGGAAAGCAGCTCTGCAGAAAAGGACTTGGGGGGCTCTGGTGGACAAGAAGTTGAACATGAGTCAACAATGTGCCCTCATGGCAAAGAACACTGACAGCATCCCAGGCTGCGTTAGGAAGAGTGTTGCCAGCATGTTGAGAGAGGCAATTCTTCACCTCTACTCAGCCCTGGTGAGAAACATCTGGAGTGCTGGGTCAATTCCTGGTCTTCCTAGTACAAGAAAGATATGGACTTACTGAAGCTAGTCCAGCAAAGGGCCGAGAAGGTGATTAAGGCACTGATGAGGAGAGGCTGAGAGAGCTGAGGGCGTTCAGCCTGGAGAAAAGAATGCTCAGGGGGGTCTTATCAGTCTGTATAAATACCTTAAGGAGGGGGCAAAAAGAAGATGGAGCCAGTGGTATTTGGTGGAAGGACAAGAGGCAATGAGCACAAACTGAAATACAGGAAATTTCATTTAAACATAAAAACTCACTTTTTTACTGTGAGGATAGTCAAACACTGAAGCAGGTTGTATAGAGAGGCTGCAGAGTCTCCATCCTTGGAGATACTTGAAACCCAGCTTGATATGGCCTTAGCAACTGGTTCTAGCTGACATTCCTTTGAGCAAAGGGGTTGGACTAGATATCTCCAGCGGTGCCTTCCAACCTCAGCCAGTCTGTAAATTTGGCTAGAAATTACTGAATTTTCCCTTATTACCATTTAAGATTCATTACGGTCAAATTCAATAGATAGAAGATTGGCTGAGAATGGGTAATGAATACCCAGTTTTTTTTAACTCCTTGACAGGCAGTGTAACTTTCTCTGTATTCAAGAGCAGCTAGCAATGCAGTTGTTGTAATGCTACTACCACTAATTATTATTTCTGTATTATTATTATTACCGTCAGCTTAATTGCTGCTGAGATTCTACAGCTTGTGTCTTCAGTCTCACCAACTGCCTAGAACAAATGTTACATGTTTTGGGATAACAATAGCATTCCATCATGTGTATGTTATATTTCATGTCAAAAGACATGAAGTTGAGTACTCAAGTACATGCATATACGCATAATATGGTGGGTGTTTTCCCAAGAGGATCTTACAAGGAAAGATCTTTCACAGCACTATGTTTTGAAGGTTCAACTTACAAACCTGTTTGTGCTTGGCAACTATCTCTAGTTGAAATTGTGTTATTACCTTGTGAGTGGCACAATGCCACTCTAGCAGATGGGCATCAGTGTAGGCGTGCCAGAGAACTAGTACGTGCACTGAGTTTGAGTATTAGGGCTCAGACACCCATCCAGGTATGAGTGCCTATAAATTTGCATCCTAGTTGAAGGGAGTATGTAATTACAATTTCAGCTCAGTTTGGCATTACTTTTGACAGTCTCAAAATAATTCTGATATTACTGAAGAGTACAACTTTGTTTGTTTGTGTTTTCTTGGCAAATAAGGGCTGTGATTAGCAAGGGTACATGGGTGAGGGAGAATGTATTACAGCCGCCTTCTCTCCCAGTATTCCCTTGGGGAAGTATACAGGGATGTACACAAGTACAACTGCAGCCAGGGTGAATTTTCTTATTTAATATAATAGCTCAACTGAGTGTGGAAGGCAGATTCATGACCTTTTATGCTGCAGAAGTGTGCATATACTGCAATTTCTTCTGAATAAGATTGCTAATGTTTCAAAGTGCTATAAGGGTCTTTACTTCTCCCTTGCAATTTTATTGACATTTTTCTCCTAGTTTTCATTTGTGCTATAGTCTAAATTTTACACTAAATCATTTAAGTTTGTTCTGGAGAGTCTGCAATGCTGCTCCCAGGCACCCTGCCATGATTGAATCCACAAGTGAACACTTTGTATATTCTTGAAGACCTTATATCCTAGTACAGAATGTGTAACAGAGCTCTCAGCCAGTGCACTGCAGTTAAATGCATTTGCCTGCGGGTATGAAATCAAAATAGTTATTTGTATCAGGATGCAACTATGGATAAAATCACAGATACAACTCTTCACTTTGAAACATAACACAGAAATTTTTTCCAGTAATTTGTGTGTGGGCAGGGGGAGGGAATATGTTCATGCAGAAAATTTAATGCTTGCTCAAATCATATGCTCAGACTTCAGAACCAACTAATCTGGTGTATCGTGATAAAACTTAATTGATACTGGTTTGCACTACATAAGTATCCACTTCTTTGGACCTTCCAAAGACTCTTGACTTTATAGTTTTTGGAAAAGTTTTGAAGTAAATTCTTAGGGTTGAATTCTGCTTGTGTTGAATTCCATGGAACAGGGACCTCAGCTTTGATGAGTATGTAAACTGATGCACAGCTAGCCAATATCCCTGTAAATTTGGCATTATTATGATTTAGGTATAAAAAACTGCACAAAATTGCATAAATATTGTAGTAGGAAAGTTGGTTTAAATGAGCTTGACACAACAAATCAACTTACTGTCTAGTTTGACATATCAGTTGTCTTTTTACCACAAGTGTTCCCTCAGGAAATCATAACAAGAAAAGAGATGTAGAGGTGCCCAATTCAGTTGCATGGTGTTGACTTTGAGTTTTGTGGCATCAGATGTGTGCTTGTGAGACATAACTAAATTTTAGTAACTCATGAGTTGCTCATTATAAGCCAGTAACTTGCTTCTGTGGCACAGTAAACAGATGCTATCAAAAAGCATAAGATTAATTAATTATGTCCTGCACATACTTCAAAATGCCTTAGTGATTCACATTATTGGTCTCAGATGCTATTCACTATACCACCTTTCACGTTTTCAGCCTAAGAACAATGCACACAACATTGATCAAAAAAAGCATCATTTTACTGTGAAGTCACTGTTAATGAACCAGCACTCCAGAACTGATATATAGGTTATATGGCAAAGTTCATAACCACATAACGTCAGGTACAAGGTCCTGTGGTCATGGATACTCTTTGTGTGAGTTTTATACCTATCAATCTGCAAGAAAGTGCATAGACTGTAATTTTATTGAGTACAAGATGTCACTGTAGTAAACCACAGGCCATCCACAGAAACTAGAGCCAACAGTAGCTACCTCTGTAGCTCAACTGCAGAAAATTCCTCAAGAAACTTACAGAGTAACTGCCTGTGCTGACTGGGACCAACTGAAGCCTATGAACCTTCTGATGATGACAGCAGTGTAATAAAGGATGAAGCTCTGGCCACTTAGCTGAGACATCAGGTGTAGAAGCAGATGAACTCCTAGGAAGAAGGGCATTTCTCTTCATTAAAATTTAAAATGGTTCTTCATTTGCTTTTGTACCTCTACAGAATGAAACTGAGACCTTGTTGGGAAAACCATGATTAGGGGAGAAAATTATTTTCTAACTCTAGGTAATTGTAGTACTATAATAGCTCAGTAAAAATGTAACCGGAAGTGACACACTTGGGTATTTTGCCACAAAAAAGTTATATCAGAAATTCCCAGTCAGTTCCGTGACTTGTTAAGTCCTTCATAGATTGATGATGGGAAACAGAACTAAGCAGAAACCTGGTGGCCTGAGTGGGTTAGTTGTAATAAAACACCCTTTAAAGTTCCCCCATGAGCACTGTGGTATCTTTAAACAACCACAGCAGCACATGGGCCAGCAAATCCTTTCTAGGTATTATAGATATCTCCATCAACCATTCTTTCTCATCAAAGTCCCAAAAGGATCATATGACAATTCAGATGTTAAGGGACAGGAGGTCTCCAGTCCAACCCGCTGCCCAAAGCAAGGTCAGCTATGAGATCAGACCAGGTTGCTCAGTGTGTTTGTCAGTCTGGTCTTGAAAACCCCCAACAATGGAGACTGCACAGCCTCTCTGGCAACCTGTTCCAGTGCCTGGATGTCCTCATGGTGAAATTTTCTCCTAGTACCCAGTTTAAACCTCTCACTTCAATTTGTGACTGTAAAAGATTAAAAGATACCTACAACATACCAGAAAATCAAACCAAAATATATCTTCTTTGTAGACCTGGCTTTCTGTAAAGGACTTTTTGTTTAGGAGTTGCTTTTAAATATGCATGGTATAACATACCAATAAAATACAAGCTAATCCATAATTTGAATGAATGCCTCAAAACACAGCTATTTTTTCTTAATCTCAAGGAATGTGGTATTTTGATGGTTTCCACCTAGTCCCTATTTGTTCCCATCAGAAAACCAAACCAGTCAGCACAGCATGGTTGACAGACTGTGCTCAACAGATGCACAGAACTGGAATAGCATGGGGTACTGAGGTCAGGAGTGAGATTCATTGGCAGAGATGTGTGTGGGAAACTTGCACAGCATCTGCCTGCATTATGCCTTTTTTCAAGTCAATGCTATTCGGCCCTTGCTTTTTGAGCATCATATTTGCTCAGAAATAAGGCTTTGAACAACAGATACTTATTAATTCACTGCTTGCCAGTCCTTGGTAATTACTGCTGGTAATTCAGGAGGCCAATTAGTGGTTTATAAAAGTAAGATGTTATTGGAGAAAGGCTAGGAATTAGACCAACTCATCGTGTTGGGCTAAATTTGAAGGTCTTTACTCAGTTCTTAGGCAAACTACTGACATACGGGATTGAGTTGTCCAATTTCTTAGCTGCCATTTTGCAGCAAATTTTTATTTCCATTTGTCTTTGGTTCAAAACCAATATTCAGTATCTCAATTTTTACATACACACACACAAAAAATCCAAAACAACTTCAAGTATAAACCCAGGAAGCAACAAACAGCAATTAAAAAACTGTGACTGAATTTGTCCTGATACATGGTGGACAAACACAGTTTCAACACCACCATTTCCCTGGAGCTAATACCTCATCAAATCATAACTTCATCATTTGAACTTGAAGTGACTTTGTGAGAAGTACAAGCTGGGATGGCCAATCAGACACAATACAGAGGCATAGGAAAGCTGCCATAGGAAGACTAGAATAGATTAAGGGAGTTCAGCCTTAATTTTACTAAGACAAGGAAAAAATGAAGGGTGTGAGGAAACCTTCTGGAAGCACCAGAAAATATTCTTCTACTGGCTGATAAAAAGAAGAAAGCAAAAGGGATGTTATCGTGGATTTGTATAAAGCACATAGCCATAAAGATAGCTAAGAGAACAAGTCACAAAGAAAGACGTTGGAGGGAAAGTCCAAGCTCATTCCAAATGGAAAGAATGACAAAGAGACTAAGCCATATTTGGAACTTGTTAAAATACTGACCAATGCTGATTGTAGAGAAGGGATGGATCCATGGAGCCTCTCACTGCAGGAGTCCAGGTGCTCTGTGCTGAAGACTCATTTGTGGATGGGACAGGCCATCAATTGCTGGAGAATGCCCAGAATCTGTCCCAGAATGAGTTGTGTGTCAAAGGTAGACCATGGCTCCATGTTAATGTCTGAAAAATCCCAATGGCAGTACAGTTTGTGAAAACTGACAACTTCATGTATCCTACTTGCCTCCACTCATTTGAAAGCTGAATTGTTTTGTGATTGCTGTGAGGAAGTTTCAAATCAAATTGCTCAGATGTCATCTCAAAGCTGTGCATTCTTATAGAAACAAATAGTATCTCATAGGGCAAATGCAGTTTTGCCTGAATTTCAGCCATTCTTTCATGACAACTTTCCATAGGATCAGTGTTTAGTTTAAAATCAGCGAGGTACAATCACATCCTTAGGAAAAGCTGACAAGGTATATTGCTGCTGATGACTATAACATCTCTCTATCAGTGCAGATGAACAATGAGCTGAGGAGCAAAAATAACTTTATGTACTGATTTCCTTGATTGCTGCAAACTAATAAACCATTTTTTTTTTTCCAGCAAATTCACTAAGAAAACTTGGCAAGATGCTACAATGACTTAAGACTTTACATTTCTGTCAGCCTGACAAGTCACATTATAAGCCAGCGTATGCAGCAGCCCAGGGTATGGATCAAAAGAAAATTACAATACAAATTATTTTTGGTTAACCACTATCCTTTGAGACATCCCATTACGATATTTTGTTGAGATATCTGTAGTTACCAACGACAGATAATACGTCTTGAGCGGCTCCATTCCTTCTCTTCTGTGAACTCAGAAGATAATGATGAGTCATTGCTCCCCTGCACAGAGGAGATACCACAGGGACCGATGTTACTCCTCTTGCTCAGTGTGTGAGAAAAAATCTAGAGACTTAGAGAGGAGACATGGTGTGCAACATATTCACCTGAGAAATCACTTCTCTTCCTGTGTCAAACTGCCAGCTTTGGATCAGAGGCTGTGCTGGAGCTCGTTGAGTATGAAAGAATGGCTTAGCCAGCAGGGGTTTGTCTGTAAGAGGAATTTGGCTTGGGAATTAAGTCTGCCAGGTCCATCAAACCCCTATTGCCTTTGGGAATAGAAATGGTCTCCGAAATGAAGAGGCTTCATTGTTTACTCTGGAGGGGTTTCTTACCTCTTTTCAGGAATTTATTTTCTACTCTCTGAAGAATGTTACATATATTTGGGGAAATTATGGCAGGGAACTGATATCTTCAGGTGGGCATAAATATGTATTGTATGAATTAAAAAAAATCAGCTTGTACCTTTTTATTGTAAAAAATCAAAGGCCTCATTTTGGTGTACAATATGTGATATTGGCCGAGATTTTAATAATGTGAATTGTGCAGATGTTGGTGACCAAATGGAATGATGATAATTCAGTTTCTTTCTGGAATCACTGGCACACTAATAACTTGGCTCACTGCATTGCCAATGAATGTAACTTTTTTAAAAGATACGTTTGGAGTCTTCAGATTAGCGGAGAGAGGATGTCTGTTAATGGTTCCAGACTGACAGCACCGGGAATAACAGCAGTTTACTAATTGCATAGACAGAAAAAATTTACCAATTCCTCCACAAGGAAGGAAAGTAGAAAGTAGATATATTTAGTGTTTTTCCCATTTTTGTAAGAGGGATATGTAGGTTGTTAAAGTGATGCTGTTTCCTATTTTCTTTTCTGCTTCAGAGCCCCTTCCAGAAGAGGGGTACTCTCTCTGCTCCTAGGGCAACACTAGGGTCCTTCACAAGACTCAATATTTGCAGTCAGAAAGGTGTACCTCATGTCCATAATCAAGTCTGTATAATAAATTACTTGAAATCTTGCAGTCAGCCCCTGAAAAACAGCCCTTTGAGGCTACGCTGCCTTCTGTTGTTTACTCCAAACTTGTAAGAGGAGTTGGGGAGAAGGATGGTCATGTTGGACACCAGGCTACATGCTGCTCTGCTGTACTTCTTCCTGAGGTTCACTTCAGTGAGAGTTTTGCTTTTTCAATAACTAGGCCCTGGAGCAGGTCCTAGTAAAGCAGGAACTAGGGGTTTTTTTCCACCCCCATCTGAGTTATTGCTTATTTTTCTGGGTGCTAGTTAGTTTTTAACAAGATTTTGTGAGGGGAGCAAGATTATTTGTTCCTTGTTGAAAGTGAACTCCAAAATGCTCTACTGCCAGAATATTATTTCTTTGCTTGTGCTTGTTTTCATGTTCCAGTTTCCCTTTGTATTGCAGTCGAAGCAATGACATTAAACTCTTACTCCATGGACTAGTTCTTAAAATAGGACTATCCTAAAATACAAAAAAAGAAGTTTTTCTTTCCCTTGAGTGAGAGCAGGAAAGGGATGTTCTGGTGATACCCCTTCTCTCTATGCTGAAGGGTAAACCTTTACATTTTACATAGAATCTAATTAGAAGTTTCACAACTTTTGTTAATGTTAGCAGGAAACAGAATTATTATTTTTTAACATAGCCATTCCTCTGAAACAATGAAAACTAAAAGTTACAATGTGCTTCTGCATGAGAAGATAATAGAACTCTATGGAATTACAATAGCAACACTATAGAAGTAAAAAATTAAGCAAGACAGTTTAATACTTCTTTAGAAGTTTCTACTTCTCTAGAGTGATGTGCAAGATAACAACAACCAAACAAACAAGCAAACAAGCTCACCAGCAGTAACAGGGAGTCATCCTTAGGGTCACAGACCAAACCAAAATCATGACCATTTTATGTCTTCAAAGAAAATGTCTCATCTATAACACTGAGTCACCAGTACATGATATCAGGGGGTTTTATTGCATTAAGCTCTAGGTGGAGATGAAATTCCTATACTCTCCTATTATGGACCATGTCTCTGTGTGGTCTGTGGCATTTGAGTTTTATTGTCCAGTTTGCATTCACTGTCACCTCAAACTTCTGTAATGGAAGACAGGTGTGATAGTATTGGGACCACTTTTCCCTCATCTTTGGTTGCATCAATTAATAGATCTGTGACTTGCAGCCTTCATTAAGAGTCTTTCAGTCTGTTACCTGTTACCTATCTGAGAACAGCAGCTAGGAAAGCTTGAATGAAAGAGGAAAGGTAATTAATTAACATAAAGATATATAAGTCTTTAGAGGCATCTATTTACTAAAAAGGTATAGTTTTTGTGGACCTACCACAGCAGGAGATGGTATAAATTCCTCTTTGTTCCAGTATTCTCTTCCCTCTGCAAAATAAGGTAATTTCTGCATCAGCTAGAAACAGTTGTCATAGAACTTACTGTTTTCTAAAATATATCATACTAATCTCACTAGTTACAAGTACATCACTAGGTACTGCTTTAGATGTGAATAGCTAGCCAGACACAAGGTCATGTAAGTTATTTCAATTAGGAGAAGAAACTGGTGAGGGAAGCACATATCTCTGATGTTAAGATGTTTATATACAAGGAAGCAGAAAAACTTGCCCCTCGTTAGAAGTGAAGTACCACACAGTTAGGATGAAGTGAGAGCACGCAGACGGGCAACGTCACACACACTAGGACAAAGCAAATGTGCATCCTGGCTTATCTCACAGTAACTTTGTTCATGGACCTGTGTCCGCAGTGGCACCTTAAAACCAGTGATTTCCTTCACAAGTTAAAGTCAGTTATTTGAATTATATGCTGTATTAATGAGATTAAAAAGTTCATTTAGTCTTCAGTGCCATGATTATAAGAGTGCAGTAAACAAAACCTTTCTCCTCCTTGCTATGTAACAACAGACTAATATTTTGAAAATTTAAATTTGGGAGGTTTTCTTTCCTCCCTTAAAAATATTACAAGGGAAAGAAAAAACTGAATTTTTAATTTGAAGTCTTTATATTCTACTTTCCTGCCACTCCTTAGGAGTTTTGTGTTTCTTCCAAAAAACCCTCAAAGAAATCAAGAAAAAGGTTTTCTCATGAGCTGTTTTGAATATTGCTTTTCTTTCAGAGCTTTCAATGAGCTTAAAATACAAATTTCTAATAATATTTATCAAAACACATTAGAATTATATTTTATAAATGAAAAATGTTTTGTCTTTTGAGCATCCCACTTCAGAGAATGCTTACATTGGAAGCAGACCTTCTCTGTCATGCATGATGCCATCACCCATGCTGCTGTGCTGACATGCTACACATTCCAGTTTGATCCCAGCACAGAAGACAAACTGGAAATCACACACCTCAATACAGGGCTGTGGGCTTCCTAACTGACAGCATGTAGTTGAGGCAAGGAAGAAATAAGAAAAGAAAAAAAAACCAAAAAAAACCAAAAAAACCTCTTCTCAGCTTCTGTTAAAAAGAAAAAAATCTGATTTCTATAGCAGCATTTTAAAGTAAAATTTGGCATCACTACCCACACTAGGTTCCCTCTTTACAGAAACCGAACTGTAGTATTGATCAGAAGCCTCACACTAGTGAAAAAATTACACTTCACTTATCTGTATTGTGACTTCAGATAAAATCTGACAATGGAAACCCCAATGACTGATCGGCAGCGTGGAATTTGTGATGGTTTATTTAGTTTGACTGACTCTAGTATGTTGCTGCTATGAATATAGTTGCTATGGAAGGAATGCTTTAGTGCTGTCTTTCTTCTAAAAGGGTCATGATTTTGCAGCATCTCAAATAACACTGACAGCTTAATGTCTGCAAACAGTACAACATTTAACATTTGCTATGCACAGTGAGGATCGTAGTTCATAATTTATTATTCAGAAATTACGTAAAAATATTTTTATGATAAAATGTAAGGAAATGCTTTAAATGTTCATGAAAATAAACAATACATAATAAATCTATTTTTACAATGTCCATATGTAATAAGAAAGTAATTAAAGGTACATTTAGAGCTTTAACAAATGAAATGAAATTTCAGTACTTGAAAGCGGTATTTTGAATTAGGCCAACTCTATTGTTCGCCAAAGCAATGAAAATATTTTCACTTGCTATCCACCAGAACATCACTAAACTGCACTGAGTTGTTTTCCTCTCTCAAACTCAAACAAAAAAAGCCTTCAGAGCAGGAGCTTTCCATCTCACTTGTCATCAAGTTTCTTAATGCAGTATTTGGCTCCTGCAAAGATCAAACATAAGTAACGGTTTAAAAATTGAGCCAGTTGTGGGCTAAAAGTTTGTGAAAACATGATCCAGTAGAGACAACTAATGATAAGACTAATAGTATTCTGTCCCCATTATGATCTTCTCTACAAACTATTTATATGCTTCAATCTCTTAATTAGCATCTCACTAGTTCTCAAATTACAGTCTCCAAGAGAGGACTGGTGTGGGATGGATGTTCCCCCATGGTTTAGGGATACCTTAATCCTAAGCAAAAATGTAGCATGACAGAGAGGCCAGAGGCAGTGTAAGACACCACTGGAAAGAGGATTGATGGCTACATTACACTTCATTTATGCTGGGTGGACATAGCTGTTTAGAATACAGTCTCCAAGCCAATGCTAGGAGGTCAGTTTGCATCGTTGTAAACAGCATTTCAATTTATGAAATTCTTTGCTATCTGAATGCCAAAAAGTGAGTGCTGGTCCCCAGTTTTTTGAATCAAATGGCATGGCTCATTCAAGAGCTAGAAATATCTCACTGGCAACAAGTAAATACTAACTGAACTGATTATTTTATAATTTCCTTTGTGCTTTATACTGATTAGTCCTCAAAATTATGGCTGTTATTTTTGCTTGCACCTTTCTGTTGGTTACAAAAAGGGATTTCACTACACTTGGACCCTGTCAAGAGACTGTTATGCTTCCTAAACAATAAATAAGACCAGGTCTTTTAAAACTGTCAGTTTAATACTAAGGGGGACAAAGAATTAACTCTTTGCAACCAATAAACTTGGAATTTTACAATTAGCATTTGAAAATGACCCAAAAGGGTCACATTCCTCCTGTAGTAATTTCACAAGCTGGAATATAAAGCACCATACACAAGCATAGCCCTGGCAAGTGTTCCTGGTTCTCTTAAAAATCATCCTTTTGTGTCTTAATCTGCAGTAAAAAGGGCAGTCTGTCCTGCTGGTGTGCATACTTTCCATGATTTTTAAAAAGAACCTTTTCACAGCTGACTTGACGTTTGCATTCCACATGCCAACAATGTCTTCACTAAGTGTGTGAGTGGAGTAACAATACATATACAATGCAGTATGTCACTTAGTAATATATCATGGTGTAAAAGAAGATTAATGACATCATCCAGGTAAGGGACAGGATTTGCCTAATATGAGAAATGCAATCATTTAAAAACACAGAAAGAAGAAGAGTGATGATGGAATCTGGGCAAGAGGCATGTAAAGGACAAGAAGCCCATTACAGATGTCCCTATTTAGGAATATCTGCCACTGATTTGAACTTCTAACTATAAGGGACAAAAACAGTAGCAGAAAACCGGTGACTTGGCAGACACATGCTGAAGACTATGACTGATGTCTTTCTATTCTTCATCAAACAAAATTCAGAACAGTCTTGTGTTTTATTGATCATGTCATAAAAAAATTAGAAGTAATAGTGTAATAACTGACAGTTTGCCCCACAGTAAGACATATGCTTACAATTATTAGTTTATTTTTATTACCATATAACCTAGGAGTGTTAGTCACAGAACAGGATTTCATTGTGATAGGGGTTGCACAAACCCAGAACAAAAAGATGATCCCTGATTGAATGCCCTTCAGTCTAATGACTAAACAAAAGGCAATGGAAGGGTATGGACTTAAGGAGAATTACAACATGACAATGTTCATCAGCTGTATCACTAGTATCAGTTGATTTAGTGACCCAAAGATGTACTTTTTGCAGGTGTCTTTGCAAAGGAAAGTTTCAAAGCGGATTTTTAAAGTCTTAAAGACAGCTTTGCAAATGTGCATGGGACTTCCTTCCTATAACAAGGGACAGGTTAACAGTATATTTGAAAATGTATCAAGTAGAGACTGGAAGCTGAGGGTATTGGAGAATTTTTGACAGTACAGAACCAAACAGGCAGACATGATTAGAAAGTATCCAAGTGGCAAGTTGAGTAATTCAGATTAGCAAAGGAACAAGAAAGAACAAAAGAATGGTCTGGATACAGCTGGGAGTCCAGGTTAGATCAGCACTGTCATTATTTCCATTGTTATTGTCTATGTTTATTATTAAATAAATTGCTTATTATTAAACAGTGATTCATGTTTCTCAACCACTATCAAACTACAGTAAAACCCCTATGCTTAAATTCAAAATGGTTGGTGTATAGTGCCACTGAATCCATCAGCATAAACCCAGAAATGAACTATACCTGGCCAAACAGAGCAGACTCAGCTACCCAGAAACAAAAATAATGAGTGCCACATAAGTTTAGCAAATGGAACACCATCACATCACCCAGACCAGAACATACTTTCCAATGTAAATGTACACTTGCAAACAAAAACGGTCCAAAAACTCAGGTAAATACTCAGTTCCAGCTAAAAAGCTGCTGGTATTAAATATTTTATTAAAAATGGGGGGGGGGGGGGGGGGGAGATAAACTAAAGTAATAACAGAACTTGAAATAGATTTTCTAATATCCTAAAAAGAGATCCATCCCCTTCTCTTTGCCATCGTAGCCAGATTCAGGATGGCCGTTTGCTTATGGAATTCAGTTACTATTTATAACATGACACCAGATGAAATGTAAAATCATGATCAAAGTACAATAAAGCCCATTGACATCACAGTTTATATACAGCTATGTAGTCTTCAGCTGAAGAATTTTCTCTTTCTCTCTCTCATACACATACATTTTTGCCTTCAACTGCATCTAGAATAAGCACATTTTCCAGGGCTATTTGACTCACAACTTAGCCAGACTACACTAACTGATAGCACTTATTTTCTTGGAAAGCATGTTTTCTGGGCACTGAAGAGCACAATTTTGCTGAGTGCAGGGCCCAGCATTGGGGAAAAAAAACCCTCAAAATTTGCCACTTATTAAACTAAATGTCCTTGACGCTTTGTGCAGACAAAAATACTCTCCCCTTGACCCCCCAAGTCCATTAACTTTAGGAGAGCAGTTTTGCAGTTGCTGATCTCCTATGGTGCCCTTTTCACAGCAACATGATAAGCTCTCAATATACAGTGAGTTGTTCTTTGTAGCTTAATGTAGGATATATGGTAGCTTCTTACCTTCCTCCCCCTCTGGGATTCCTGGGATTTGTATACTTTGTGTCCTCCTTATCTGTTTTTCTAAGAGTTCCACCTAGAATTTAAGAATTTATGAATTTATTATCTTTCCCAGGCTTAGTCAATAGATAAGAATTGCACTTTAACTTCCCTTCGCAGTTTTTTTTTTTATTGTCAAGACAGTTCGAGTTACTTGTTGCTCCAGGCTGTCCGTTAATTTGTTCATTCTTCCAGTGTTGGCATGCTTTACTTATCCATGGGCATAAAGCATACAGTGTTCCTGGTAACAGGAAGCTTTTTAATTTAATCTGTAGAGTCTGAATTGAGGCAGGCAACAGAGCCACACTGCCTGCATAGCTCGACAACTTTAAAGACGACTTTCAAATTCTTGCCTCAGTCTGTTCTAGTATTAATGCAAACACCAATATTAATTTTTGGGAGATGCTCTTTTCATTCCTTCCTAGTCAGGAACAGAAAGTGGATCCTCCTAAAAGCTTTATAAAGAAGGACTGCTATGGTTTTCACTAGTGAAAATCTAGAAATATCAGGTTCAATACTGAGGTGAAGAAGTCACTTCACATAATTTTTTCCTGAGTGATTCCTCTTTAGCATTGGGATGCCCATCTCTGCAAACTTCTCAATTCCTTCATTTACCTTCTCCCTTTAAACTCTTCCCTTTCTTCTGCTTAATATATCTGCAAAATCTTCTCAATACTTTTGGGCCATATATACAAATGATCTGGATTGCACCATTATATATCTTGCTATTTTTTCATAAGTATAAACACTACAAGCATACAAGCATATAAGAGACTAGTTAGGCACTGTGTCACATTTCCCTTTCTGGACAAGATCCAGAATATATGATTGTATTCTGCTATTTGGCATCAATTTGTCTGAAAGCACTTGCCTGCAGTTTCAACACTTCTTAAGTTAGGACATATCTAACCATAGTTTAACCAACTCACTCAAGCAAAACCACATTAAAATGCTCCTTAGATTAATCTGTACAGACTATTTTCCATATGTTCCTTAAATATGACAGTAGGATTGTATTTAAAATGTCAACACATTTCACGTTAATGAAGTTTAAAAAAAGCTTATTCTAGTATATTTGGATTTGGCTGAACCGAAACTGATTGAGAAATTAGAAAAGCGTTGGTAAAAAAATAAGCTTCCTGAGAAAATGTGCATCAGAGTGCTTGCAGCACTGCCGAGCAGTGAAGGGCTCTTGGCAGTGAGGATGAATGAATGAAACCTTCCTCTGCCCCATCAGCAACACTTGCTTGTATCAGTCACACCTCCCCTTCTCTCCCCTTCCTTTCCTCCCTTTTCCCCTGGTTAAATCCCAAGGGCAGGGCAGTTGTGGTACTTTTTGAGCTCCTGTCTAGAGCTGCTGCTACAGGAGTCTTCACTGTGCTGTGGAAGCCAGGACAGGTCTGGGTATAATTCTGGTTCTTTGTTGATATCTTATTATTCTCACAAATACATTTCCCAGTTTACTTGGAAATTTATATAACTGTGAAGAGCATGAATGTCTTGCATATATGAGCAGGGAATAGGATACCCTTGGGTAAATCTGGCAAAGAAATACATTAATATTTGTAAAAAAAATACAGTTGTGCGATGCCTGATTATATGATAGAGTTGTTTCCTGCTAACGAGCAAGTAGCTATGGCCTAAAACAGCTACAAGAAGGAGATAAAGTACCAGAGTCCCACATAAAGAAGGAAGGCTGTGTTCCCTTTACACATCAAGACTCTGTCCTGATAAATGTATAGTTGTATGTAGAAGAAAAACATACACTGACCCACCCTTAGCTGATGTGAGATGATTTAAAAGAGTTTCTGCCCCACAGACAATTTTTTTTTCTGAATGAGAGGCTTTAGGGTACAGTAATAATTAGTGCCCTCTACTGTCCAAAAGGTCCAGCCTATAACAACAGCTGGGCTTTCATGGCTTCATGTAGGCAAACAAGGAACTTGCCCAGAAAAGGAGGGAAGAGCCTTCTTTAGATTAACTGTTAGAGCGAAGAGGTCCCAGCCTTCCCCTCTGCAAGCAACTGGGACAGCCTCATGACTAATCACTGACTCTGTATTTCTTACAACCCCTGAAAAGATCATACAAAGCTTTTAGAAAAAAGGAAATAGGACAAGACACGAAATGCAGGTCCACTAGGCTACACTGTGCCTGGCAATTTTGAGGACACCAACATAGATGTGCCCTTGTGCATCGTAGCTGAGTGCAGACACCTGCGTCAGCTTGAAGTGACAGCAATCAATCAGTAAGAGTGGTAACTGTGAAATTTCCTCTCTGATACTTTCCAATACTCCATGTATAAGTGGATCTAGCTTTTAGCATAGTTGTGATGCCGCAGCCCCCACCTTGTCCTTTTGGTGGCTCATCCCTAATGAGTTCTTATTATATCTCAGTGCACAGAAGTATCCTGCCCAGACATTGTATTACTAAATTCTCTGGGCTTTCAGACAACCTGCGATGAAAGATAATTCAAGGAAGGAGAGTTATTTTAATGTTTGGAATCCCATATATTTAACAGCATTTCACTACATGTTATCACTCATCTAACAACGAGTTCTCTGTGAACTCAACAAAAGAGGAAAATAGGCAAAAGAGAAAAAAGAAAGAAGCAGGGTTTCTCCTGCTTGTGCGCGTGGTAGCAGGAGGCTTCAGTCAGGCTGAAAAGACAATGGCCTAAAGGAGAAGATGTGGCTGACTACCAAAGACTGTTGTATACATGACGCAGGCTTTGTACCCTTATTTCAGATGACAAGTAGAGTGGACGCTCACAAAGACTAGCAGTTCAGGAGAGGCAAAAAAGAGTGCATGTTAGAAGATCAAACATTTAACAGCCACTCATATTGCTGGGTCACACAGTCCAGCACACTCAAACTAGTTGATGACTGGTGGCTACAGACATAGTTGGTTTCAGTCTCCTTAAAACACACTTGAGTAAATGCAAACAAATGAAAGGGGTATTTGATTTGAGTACCTAAGGTAATAAGCTCCTGCTCCACAAGAAAACAGAGCAGATTTGATATGCTGGGAATGAATCGTGACAGCTCTGACACTCAGATGGTGCCCCTCCAAGTGACGTCACCTGCTTGGCCAGTCCCCGCTCTCCACAGTGTATATTAGTTTTCCTCCTTGTCTCAAGCTGTCACTTTAGGTTCATTTCACTGCAGTTGCCAAGCTATGGTAATGGGGAAAAAGGAAAGAGAAACTATCACCGTGAAGTCAGCATGACAGTCTAAGTCCAGTAATCGAAGTAAATTAAAGGAGATTTTATTTTTAAATCATCTCCTCCACTTCTCTTTCAAGAAAGCATAAAAAAAAAAAAAAAAAAAGGACTTGTAACTTTCAAGCCATTTGAAAGAGGCTGTCTTACACAAGTAACACTCAGCATTTTGAGCAATGTATTAGTACTTACTACTACTGAAAATCCACTTAGTCTGGCAAGGTCTACTCTTTTTTTTGTTTTTAACATAAAGGGGACAAGTACCTCCAATGGAAGTATGGAGACCTGTGCCAGCTGCAGTCCCATTTGCTTGGAGCCTTCTTCCATTAACTCAAGGGCCAGAGGTGACACTGTGTCTTCCCTAGGTCAAGATCCAGCCATGGAGTCTGCTGTGCCCACACACACAAAATCCCAGCCTGGCTTCATAATTCCCAAGACCAAACCTGAGTTGGCCTCAGCAGTAATTAGAGTAGTATCATCTGTAACAGTACAAACCACCCCAGCTAGTTCTGCAATGCAAGAAGTCATTTGGCTTCCAAAAGAGACAGAGTACAGCAACGCTGTGGCCATGCCACAGACTCTTACAAAGTGAGGTGCAGGGACAGCAGTGGGAATGTGTGAATTGAGCCACACATAAGGATTTCTTAACCTTCAAGGTGCAGCTGCTTCATGGGTGCCAACCAAACACTATGAAGAAGCATGCACAAGGCAGAGAAGGCAGTCAAAAGTGTTTGAAAATGGTGACATTCAGCAGTTTATACAAAAAGGAGAGAAGACTGGCTCAGCAATATACATAAATACGCAAAAAGACTTACACAAATCTTATGCAACAGCGTCAGCATCAGTACACAATCAAGCTGGAAGGAGCATCTTATCACTCCTAATTTATACATACTTATTTCAACTACTTATTTTTGGTATTATCTTTAAGGCTTGATACAATTATCTTTTTTTCAGTGAATTTCATACAGTCTCCGGATATCTCAGCAATAAGCATCTGTTCAATTGATAGTCCTGAACTAAGTCTATTCCCAGCATCCTGCTCTGCATGTATGCATCTGTGTAGCCACATCTTTAGAGTGTACTTTTCTGAGGAATAGGTACAGCTCTCCTGCTGAACCTGAGGCCTCATGTAATCAAAACAGATAACAAGTATGCCTGGATTATCACTGTTTTGTGTATGACGTATGACAACATATCTGAAACACAGTATAAAGCAAATAAACACATGCCTGTTGCATCAACAACTAGAAAGTTGGCCACTTTTGAAGGAAATGGGTAACAAACTGGAAAAATATACTTGTATCCTCCTATGAATATTAAATGTGGCTTTTTCCTGTTCAGTTTTCTATTGCTGCTTAACCTGAATGAACTGAGTTCAATCAAAGGAAGCTGCAAAGGGTTTGTTACAGAACTGGGCAGGAAAGATGAAAGAATGGCCCAGATAAGGAACATCCCTCAAAACACTGGCACGGGGTTTATAGCTAGAAAGAGGGACTCCTTGTGTCTAAGCCTGAGAAGAGGAAGATCAGACAACACTGATCTGTTAAAAGATCCTGTCCTACAGACAGGAAAGGGTTTTGGGGTGAAGTAGAAAAGGCTGTCCAGAGTAAGAAAAAAGCTGTCAGCCTGGAAAATTCAGAAACAGTCAGAACAGCCTGTAAAGCAAAGCAAGTTGTTCCGCCTGGCTCAGATGTGAAGAACAAGGTGCTGCTGAATGAACTGTGGATAAACAGGGAAACTTTGGTATGTGGATGCGGGTGTAGACTCCCTGCTTTTTACTTTGGTATGCTGAAAAGTTGCTTGGGGGTCATTTTAATGAGAGCTACTGTTCCAGGCTTCAAAAGATAAAGGAGGGCCCATGCCTGGACCTGCAAGAGTAGTCACTGGTTGGTACTCACAGGACTACAACATAGGGGCCGACCTGACAGCTGGTGGATTAAGGGATTCCACTCCCAGAGAAGTAACGACCTGAGACTGACCAAGGGGGAGAGAGAAGAGAGACATACTGTATTTGGTAGGTCACAAGACATGGCAGCAGTTGTTAAAGAATACAGGAAGGCATGGATTGAAAATAACATTCAAAACCATGTTTCTGGAAAAAAATACTACTGTTCTCAGTTTCTTGTGAGAAAAGAAAAGGGGAATATTTATTTACAAGACATTCTGAGCACTGAGAATTGATGTACTGTCTGTATCTTATCCACTGATATTGTATTGACTTTTTCACTTATGTCCTCAGTGGTATATTCCCACTGACTTTGATCTGGGCAGAAGTGTACATAGTCCCAAGTAATTATTATATTGGAGAGGATAAAATAACATGATAGGGAAATATGCAGAGTATCATTACAAGAATAAATCTAAAAATCTTTGTTTCTATGCTGCAGCTAGTATACTGGCTGCTCAATTAGAAGCTGTGTCAGATTGCTTAGCATTGATTGCAAATAGCTTGCCAATTCTACTGATATGAAATGCTAAAGCAAATGCCATTCACAAGTGGTGCAATAGGCAAACTGGCCTCATGGCAGCCATGTGAACATGCTCTTGCACTTACACAGAGTCAAAATCTGGTCAAATCTCAGGAAGCTCAGTTCAGCAAAGTACCTGCAAATTCTCAGGTGTCTGTTTGATTTAATCTTTGTGCCTCCTTTTATTTATGGCATGTGCACAGGTGCTTGTAGCCCCATCCTCATTTCAGCAAATGTAAGCCCAGTGTAAAAGGATCTTAAAATGAGTGTAAATGTGAAGAAGTCTGCTAATAGTTGACTGAATGATTACAGGACATTTATTGGGCCAGCACCTGTACGCATGAGGATCTGGACACAGACAGACTCATTCTCACATTTTAAGAAAAATAGAAAGGAAAACTCATGACATGAATTAAGTAACCTGTCATGCTGTAGTAACAGATTTAGAGACAGTTTATGGTAACAGAGAATAGTTTACAGCCAAACCAAGGGTTTTATGGCAAATCAATACAAAATAGTTTTATAAGCTCGTTGAAAAATCCTTCCAATTTACAAATAAAAGTCAAACAAGTCATTTCACAAACACTTGATAACCAGGAAGTAGCTTACTCACACCTGAATAATCTGATCAACTCTGCACTCACAAGACAGTGAACATCTTTGCTACCCTCTGTGGTGAGCCCTTGAATGAACTTCAGTTTTGAGGCAGATTTGCCTCAGCTCGTTATTGAAGTCAGCACCCCAAAAAGCACCAGAATGGTGACAAGAGCCCTGGAAGGGGCAGGTTCCCTAGCCTAGGATGAGCGAAGGCCAGGAGTCAACCCTGCCGGCTAAGAGAGCCTAAAAGCAACCTCCTCCCTACGGAGGGACTATCCTCATGTGTATGCCAAAGCCTTATGACATGTGGCCTCTCCTCCAGGCTCCGGCTCAGGCCAGGAACTTTTCATCTGCAAACTCTACAGAGTCCTCTTTGCACAGGAAAAGTCTCCTTTTTGTCAGGCTCCGAGGACTGCCTGGATGTTCACTCCCTGCCTTTCTCAGCAGTCTCCAGGGCTGATCAAGTCCTGCTTGCTGGGTTTTCCTCCCAGCTTAATCCCTCATTACAAAAGTATCTTTCCCCAGGAAGGGCCAGCTGCCCTCCGGGGAGGCGCATCCGCTCCCCCGCCAGGAAATCCCCTGCCCCCTGCAGCAGCCAGGACAGGACAGAGGTGGTGGCTTCCTTGCTGCTACACAGCCGTCCTCTTCCAGAATGATCAAAATATAATGACATAAAACAGACAGAAAAGATGTCAACCGCTTCATATTTCTAAAATATGTCATCTTTAATGGTTATAAGACTAATGATTATTGCCCTGAAGCCAAGAAAGGAGAAATCTAAGGCCAAATCAGAATCAGAAGCGATTACATTGAATCAGTGGAGATATTTCTGACCAGAAGAGTAACCTGCTTTCCTGTCATAGGAGTAAGAAGGATTTCAGAAAAATTTAATTTAAGAAAAGGAGATTCTTGTATTGCTTTTTATTTGTTTAACTCAGGTCTGCTGTGTAAGAGGGTACCTTCTTCTCTACATTATTTGTACTCTTATCTACATGGTTACATATTCATTCTTTATTCTGTACCTAATTATGTATATAGTTACATATATAAGTTTTTCAATTACAGTCAGGCATTGTACCCACTTCTAAGGCCAATATCCTGATTTTTTTTTTTTTTAATATTTGTCCAAGTTTACTTGGGAAAATGACCTGAATTGGTGTACTTGGCATTTGAAAGGTTAAATAGGGTGATGTTTAGAATGCTTTTTCTGAAACTTCACTGGTTAAAGTATTTATTGCTATATATACTTAGGAAAGGTAAATCTCCTGGGAAGCAGAGCATCTGTTGCACTGAGAAAATCCATAGTTATGGGAATTGTATAAAACCCCATGGAAGGGAAAGAGCTGCCCTGTATGTCTAGCTCTCAAACAAGCATTATTCTAAAATGCTTTCCATTATTTATTTTACACATCTAGAACCAAACACACTGATCCACTTGCAGAAGCAGGCACAAATCCACTGAAGTAAATGACTGTGGATCCACTTACAACAACAGTGAATTTGGCCCTTACATATACAGTTTTATTTCTCCTCTAAGCTAAAAATACCTTTATATTTCAAGACTACCCTTTATTTGAGTTTACATCCCTTAGGACCAACACACAGCAAAGCAGCGAACAGGCTGGAGGGGCTTTAGTGAACAGAGAACTCACAAAATGTGATCACAATGTGCTTTACAGCATGAGTAAATCCCAAGGGATCTCCCACATACAATTCCTAAACACTGAGAAGAGTTAAAGCTGTCTGTCTAATCTATGGAAATGTGAGTTTTGAGCACTGATAAATTGGGACTGCCAAGAATAAACTCACTTTAAAATGCCAGCGATTTTTTTCAGAGAAACAAAAAAATGATGAGAATATCTTTTTCTAAATTTCATACACAGTAATTACTATGTATCCATTCTTGCTCCCCACGCACCCAAATTACTTGGAATAAGTTGTCAAAGTAAATTGGCTATTCTTTCAACATTGGTAAATTATTCTTCTATTGTGGACTCCTAGCTTGATAATTTAGGATACGATAATTTTCATTTACTTAGTGTCTTTGACAATTTTGGAACAAACTACTAAGCCATTTCTTTTAGAAACCTATTAGGTAATTATTATCCTAAGGAGAATTAGTCTAGTTAGATTTAAGAGGAAAGAATTGATGGTCATAAGATTGAGGTCATGAGGAAAGGAACTATGAAGTAAGATTACTGGGATGTGAAAAATATCCAAGTCATAATACACATAGCCCATATACAAACTTGATTGTATTCTCACTTCTCTGTAAATCAGTAGCATTTTATCTGCAACCAGTGTCATTATGCTAGTGGAAAGAAATCAGAATTATACTAACAGGATGGTGCTGCTGAGAGGACAAGGTCTTCTTCTATTGGCCTATCATGAGCAGCTTATTCTTCTTGGCTCGGGTGTTTCTGGATTTGTCAGGGGTCTTAGTGGCCACCTTCACAACGCAAGCCCCTGCATATGGGAACCTCCTGTAGTCACCGTAGTCCTCTGATCTATACCTCACCCACAAACTCATACAAGCAGCGGACACCCACATCCTTCCAGTGGAGCCTATTCATAATTTGCTATATTCCTGAGTCTTTAGGAATTACCTTCACAGAAAAGGTAATGTGTCCCTAAATATTCAGTAAAGACTGGACAAATCTCTGTTATTAACAGCTTTCCCACACTATACTCACTGCTTTCTCCAGCCTGACTAATCTTTCCACCTTTCTGCAGAGGAGATCCCAGGCCTATGGAGCACCCTCCTAAGTATCTAGAAATAGTAGCGAGGAGAAAGCAGTTATCAAAACTGTAAAGCAGATTCATGAACACAGGAGGGGTAAAAGAGGGACCAAAATACAAAAAAAGAAGGGATGGTGGGGAAAAAAAGATAGCTCAGTGTAAGGAAAAACTAACTTAGCAATATAAATAATAGAGAAGACCCTTCGCATCCTTGAAGGGAATATAATTATTTTTAAAAACAGAAAAACTCTTGACAGTGTAGCTGCTGCCCATGTGCATCTTGTGTGCTGGTGAGTCGTTCCTCTGTGAAACATCTCAGCTTCAGGCCATAAATACGTTGGAAGCAATTTTGGTGCTTGTGCAATGTATAAGAGAGATCACCTCTCTGGATTAGGCAAAAATTTAGATTAAACAGAAAGAGTGACTTTAGTAAAGATTATTTCATACCTTCAGAGTATCCTGAAAAGGATTTGCTATCTCAGGTAGAGTTGCCACTATTATGGAGAGGCTTCTGCCTCTTTGGGTCAGGTTTCTACCACAATGCCCCACTCACAGCTCTGGTCAAAAGAGAGTTTCAGTTTGCTAGAGCACACCATGGCACCCCAGGGAGTCTCCGAGAGGCAGTCACCCAGCAGTATATTTCCCAGGTCCCATGTACGTACTAACTGAGAACATTTCTTACACTGCCTTAACACTGCAGCTGTACACAATCAAGTAGGAAACGAACTTGCACCTATTTTCATGCCTGAGACTGACTTACCAGAGACAGTTTCTTCTGCCAGTAGCTTTGGCTGAAATTTTTACTAAAATGCACCAACATAACACTTGAATGAATTTAGCAGTAAAGATTACTGGGTTAACTGCAAGAGTTCAGCAGTCACAAAGGAAATATTTTCTGAAATTAAATAAAAAAAACCCAGGGGGAGGAGGTCTGGTAACAGGAGAGGTGGCCAGAAATGCTGAGGATTTAAAAACATGGTACTTCCTTGAAGAAGGAGAAACCAAGTAACTGCTTCACTACCCATGATCTTGCAGAAGAAGCAGAGATCATGGCCTTGAAATACAAGCAAATTAATGTTTTGGCAAAATAATTTTTCCTTTAAGACTAAAACATGATCTCTAAATGTATGCACGGGACAGCATACACATAGTATATACAGCCACACAGGTCTTTTTGTGGCCTTTGTCAGGTTTCTGATAATGACACTGAGGCCCAATCTTGGCTTAAAAAAGGAGTATAGCATCCGCGTAAATCACCTGGTATATATCAAACAGAAATAAATGCTCCATCTTGGCTCATTCACTGGGATTAAGATTAAAAAGGTATACAAACATTTTTCTGTGTGAAACCAAAGTAATAATGAAGCAAAAATTACTACAAAGCTGGGAAAAAATAGAATTATCTTTTTAATACATGCCTTTGCTGTTTGTTCTCTTTATCAAAATAGTGGTCCTAAATCTGAAAGTGAATCCAGACACTCTCTGAGAGAGTTTTTAAGAAAGTGGGAGCAGATGTAAATCTCTTGCTGTATTCCTCTGAGCAAGGCCTTTGCGACGTTTTTCTTAACATAGGAACCAGAGCAGATATAACTGATGGTTAAAATAATAACTCCACATGACTTTCCTGAAATTAAGCGCAAACAGTGCAATTTTGAAAGTGAATGGAGTGCAAGAAACACTGTTTAGCCAAAGCTAATAACAAAACTTGCTTTGACTTTAGGCGAGCTGGACCTCACTAAAACACTTACTTGACAAGCTAATCTATGAATTATTTCATTCAGCCAAGAGAGAAATAACAGCACAGGCATTGCCTTCACTCCCCTCGTCACCCCTGGCTCTACCCAGGCGCCCAGGAGAAGGCAGCCCTCCGCGCCGCGCCGCAGGACGGGGAGGCCTCGCGCCCGTTCCACAGGCCTCTCAGGAGGAAGGCGCCCGGGGATGGCAGGATGCCCATCTGGCAACTGAGAGGCAACAACCCTGTGTGCTTAGTGACATGAAGGGCAAAACCGCGGAGGGTCATGTAGCCCATCCAGCCCCGGTGCCTGGGCTCACAACGGCGAGGCCCTGAAGGAGGCTTGGGCTGCACTTCCCCTGGCACGGGGTGGAAGGCGCAGGCCTGGCCTCCCTGCAAACCGCGTGACAAACACAATTAAATGCCTTGTCAGGTCCCTCTGCCTCCCAGGGAACAACAATACTGATTACAAAGAAACATTGCAGCGTTCCCCTTTATTCCCTTGTTTGATCTTAGTAGGAATGACGCTGATAAAACTGATGCATGGTATCATTTTTGATAAAATACATACTGCCTGTGGAATAATGCTGTCCTGGCTGAGGCTCACTCTTGAAAGCCCTTATCCTTTTGTATTTTCCAGCTTTTCAAAACTTTTTTTTTTTTTTTCTATTTGTCGGTTCGATTGTGTTAGAAGCTTATCCAGACGCCTCTATGCTTGGAATAGAAAAAAAATTACTTTGTTAAGATGTTAGGCAGCACTGAATGTAGTTATCATTATTGTGGCCTTTATATCTACATTACAATTTTGTCACAAGCTCAATGTAATATCTAGAAATTCCCTTAAAATAAAAACTAGTGAGTGTGTTATGAAATTACAGCCAGGACAGATGGCCAGATCCTGTCATTGGAAATAAAAGTAATGTTATAAGTGTATAACTCCATTGGGGAAATTGAGTACCATAATAAAGTAGACTTCCACTTTCTGCAATGAAATTCAATGACTGTTGAGGAGTTTAGGGTTTAGAAAATTGAAAAATGAAACCTTTGGTTTTCCGCTGCTGTTTGATGATGTGTAGCAAGTCCCTTTATGGACTGAGGCTAACATCCAAATAGTAACAAGCTTGCAGTGAATAGAGCCCACAGAGGATCAGCTACTAAATCTTGCAATAAAAGCTGTGTGATTTACAGTAAATTCCAGAGGGCTGACAGCACCACAGCTGAGGGCATAAACACTTCTTTCATGGCTGAAGCTTCAGTCAGCTCTGTCTGCTGTGAAGTACAATCGAGCAGTGAGGCATGCTGCTTACCAGCAATGACTTTGATAAATAACTAGGAAGTCCCACTGTTGGCTTAAAACTAGAAGTTGTTCAGTTGCAATTCTGCATTTGTCCTGCTTTAATGGGTATGGAAGTGGCTTTAGCTGTAATCTGTCAGTGATTGATTAGGCCTTCCTGGATCCCTTCCCTGCTCCACTCCCAGCTCCCTGCTCTCCACAGTTAAAACAAAATTGGTACATATCTGACTGCCCTCTTATGAGGAAAGTAAACACTCTTAATTCTGCTCAAGTGAGTGTAAGTTAAATGCCTACAACTGATAAATTGTTGACAGACAACACATCTTAACAATGGGGTACGTAAACGTGCAGGTGCTCGTGCAACTTCTGCTTGTCATTTGGTTATGCCAGGGTTTAAAAGCCTAATCAGCGTAATTAGTGTCTTTTATGCATAGGTACAAGAGCCACGGCTAGAGCGGAGCCTCAATTTCCTAACTGCCGAAGTACGGAGTTCCTAGGCCGAACACGGGATCATCCATTAACATGCTGTGTAAATTGGACATAACGTTAAACACGTGCACAAATGCCACAAAGCTAGTCAGAAAAGGAGTGTAGCATTACTAGAAGAAGCTCCAATAAGGGTTGAAATATTTAGTCATTTATTTTATATTCAGATGCGTCTGGGTAAAATGCAATATACAAATGTTCCGCTCTGATTTGGCAAGTAGGGGAGTATTTTGCTTGTAGTAAAGGTTCAGACCAGTTCTTTTATTTTTAGTTGGAAAGGGCAAAAAACTCCCAAACCAAAGAAATACTACATCTAGAAAAAGCTATTGGTATTAGAAAGGCAGTATGAGAAAGTATCTTTACCTGATATCAATATAAAACATGCGAAAATTCAAATTACGCCATCTGACTTGCATAAAAACTTCACTGGACGGTGGACATGATTCTCAATGCATATAGATAAAACATTATTGTGAGATTGTGTAAGCATAGACCTGACAAGGAGCAGAGTAGTTCATGTATTCTACATGCTGTTTTCCTGTAGTTTTATAACTGAGTTACTACAGACAAAGCAGGGTATATAATATGACACAGAGCTGCTCTATGATACTTAAGAACTGTAAAGGTAAATATTAGGTGTGCATAGCCTTAAATTAGAGCAAACTTGATTCTGCATTCTTGATTGTGCCTCAACCACCTCTACAATTACTGGAAACAAGGGAAAAGGATTGTACAGACTCACCTTTCCTCTGCAGCACAGTATTTTTCTTTTAACAGAAAGAATGTATCAAATCCACACTCTTGTGTTACTTCAGATTTTCCTACCATCAGAATTATTGAGAATTTTATTTATTTGGGTTTTTTAAAAATCCATTTGGTTACCTGTATATGCCACTGTGGTTATTTTACAAAGGTCTGTGTAGGGGAAGGGCTGTCAGTTTTTGACACAGAGGCATCAGTGCTCATGCAAAGTGAACAGAGACATTTTTCTGTTTTACAGTTTGCTCAACATGGAAAAGAGCAGTGACTGGGGAGAGGGTGATCTCATTCTGTAATTTTTGGGCATATTTTGCTGCATTCACTTGTAATATATACTGAATACATTTCTCAAGTTTTTATTGACTGAACCACAAGACTATCAAATAAAGTAATGTCACTGAAAGAAAACATCTTCTAGCAGCACGGTATGACTTGATTTTAACAAAGTAATTTTCAATCCTTTTTTAAAAAGCGATTAAGTATGATTTTTCATTTCTGAAATCGTCCCCTTCTCATTGCTTGACCTACATGCATTGAATTGTTCCAAAAGCATTATAAGGGCAATTATTGTTGCCTTGAACTTCTCTTGCCATGTCAGAGTAACAAGAAATAAGACATGAGAGAAGGTAGTGTTTGATTAGCTTGAACATTTGTGAAAAAGGATTTTTACTCCCCTAAGGATTTAGGAACTAGCCTACCCATAAGTATACAATCAAGGAGAGATTTGCATACCTGAGAAACAGCAGTTCAAGCAGGAGAATGTGAGGTCAATCAGAAGTAACTAGTTAAGAAATTCAATTGGTGGCTATTTTCCCCATGCTTTTTTATACTTGTGATTTAATACCAGTTGATCTGAACTGTCATTAGTAACTGCTGAGAGAATCAAAAGCTTAGGTCAAATTCACATATTAGACTGTGAAGCACAGTTATACTCCTGTAAGGTAAGTATTCTACATTTCTTTAAAAGGGACAGAGGTCTTTTTTCCCATTTAGAATGTCAGTCCCATAATAATTGCTTATTATATCTATCAAAGTTCTAGTAACTCTTATAGCATGTTTTTTAGCTATATTGCAAGTGCTTTAAAAGCTAATAAAGCTACAGCAAAGGTGTGAGGATTTTGAGTTATAATGAATTCTTGTAAAATCATTTTAGGATTCTGTCCAGAGGAAAAGGCACTGCAGAGAGGATATGGATCTCTGAAGCTCTGCCCACTGATTCAGCAAGAACTCACTGGTTTGCAGAATCCAATTTTTCCATGGTTGCAGATTCTAGGTTGGACACAGAAAGCTTATTTACATGAAACTGCTCACTCCTTACTTTATGTGCACTGTCACCTCTGTGTCTCTCAGCCCAGTTCAGCAAAGCCAATTTTACAAACTTGTTCTGCCAATAATCATGCATATTCAGATGTTACTGATTAGTGCTAAGCCCTGAATTTTATTTTAAACCAGGTGGTATACACAATTTATACATGTCTTTTCTGAGAATGAAAGCTATACATGTGAAGTCATTCTTACTGTTTAGTAACTGAGTTATATTTTAAATCCCATCATTCAGAAGAGTAAAGTATAATAGTGTAGCAAACACCATTTAATAGTGACACGTTTCATTTGGACAGCCACTTAATTGAGATATCTTCCAGGGAAACTGTTTAGTCTACCAACTGTAAATGGCAATGACTACTGCTTAATCAGAACCATTTTAGCATAAATTTTGCTTAATAGGGAAACATTTTCCTGGTGACAAATACTTAAATAGTGCTTAACCAAGTGTTAAATAGTTATAAAATTCTAGACTCTCCTTTTTAATTTTAATAGTGAAGTGCCAGATAAAGATTAGAGAGAAAAAATACAAGTTGAAATGATGTAAATACCCTGGCTTTTTCTTCAGTTTCATTTTTTGTTCTGTTGAGCAGAGTATTTTGTCATTGTAAAGCTTTTTCAACTATTTTTGAGACTTCATCTCTTAACTGGGACAAATAATCAAGGAGACAGAACATCCACGTATAATCTAATTAACAGATTTCTGCTGTCAACTTAAATAATAATAATGTGATAACATGTGTGTGCCCTGCCAAAAGGCATCTTGAGTCCCCACCACAACCACCCCCAGCAAAAGAAGGCAAAATTCAGTCCTAATGCCAGTAGCCAGAGATCACCTGCTCATCCCAGAAAGTGAACTGCACGTGTAAAAAGCACCCAGAACAACTCGCCTGAATATATTCAATAAACTTACCTAAAATAGCTATCCCTGTTCTCAAAAAAAAATTGGTATAAATGAAAACAACCATTTTGAGGTCCCATCAGAAGGACCCTACATATTTACTTGGGAAAATATAATGGGTAGAAGTGTTTCATGCTAACATACCCTTAACGAAGAGACCTTACTCCCACCAGCCAGTCTGTCATCTCTTAGACAGTATGTAAAGACGGCAAGAAGTGTCTTCTGCTAGCATTTACTGTTTCAGGAGATATGTCATCAGGCAGTCCCTTAGGAGTATTGCTGCTATTAATAATTATAGCTTAAGGATCCAATCCTATAAAGGACTAAGCACCTCAGTGAGAAGTCAAGAGGCACAAAGAACTATTGAAAAGCTGAGCACCGTCCTGGATCAGGCCCTTCAGTACTTGTAGTAAGCACTTGAATCACTCTCATGGTACAATGAGCAGTCAGTGCAATGCAGTAAATCATAGCACATGTAAAAGGTTTTCTTGAATAAATGGTTGCACTAATAATATCTCATTTAATTAGCAAAAAACCATATTGAAACATGTCACAGAAAACGTGGCAGGGTAATCTCCACAATATACAGCAGCTGACGAGTTAACTGGGTGTTATGAAGATAGGCAACTATAACCCAAATATAGAGGTATCCATTCCAATAGGCTGGATGACAAGTAGTCTATTGTTTCATTAATTTCTACTTTTAAAAGTTAATTTCTTCACTTTTTAGTATTAGTCATGTATTATGAGAATTAACATAAAGGTGATGATAATGCATGATCTTTATATGCCATCTTATTAAAATGAAGCTATTTTTAATACTTTTAAGAGGCCTATCAGAAAACACAATTTATATCCTCAAAGTATATTTTGTCAGTTTCAAGTATAATTTTTGCATTCATATTCTTTTATGAATTTTAATGGAGACACTTAAATTGTAATTATTCCTCTCAGCTCAAACGCAGGTAACAAATGGAATTCAATCAGTGTTTGCGCATAATGACCATCATTAAGAGAGAAATAATAATGACATTCTCTCTGCATTAAACTTGCAGACTCTTTACACAATGATCTGAATCCCATTATTGATCTCCATGGAGATATGCAATTGTCACCTATTCTGCATAATATCTGAATGTTAAATACATTTGTTTGGAACAAATATTTTAATGAATACAGTCAGTTCCACTTAATTAACTATCTGATAACTGAATATTTTTGCTTAATAACTGAGCATGGAACATCAAAATTGTCCTATTTTTTAATCAAATGCACTTGAGATTAGACACAGACATTCATTTAAATGTTTGTAAAATGTACATATGGTTTAAAATTTCCATTAGATTTCTTTAAAGAATACATATTAAGAGACTGGTAAAGTATTTAGAAATAACTTTTTTTTTCCCCCTTTGTTTTTAACAAACCTTGTGAAAGCTTCAAACTGAAAATATTTTCCTTCTGAAACTATCTCTTTCCTTTTATGGAAAGATATCTCACAAATGGGTTTGCTACCAAAAGGTTGCTCATGAAGGTCTGAATACTGGCACTGAGCTTCTCTGATGTCTTGTGAGAAACAAGCACTGAATTATTTCTTTCAAGAATCAGATGGCCTCAATTATCTAGATTTTGTATACATACATAAGAAATTAAGAGAAAGTGTTTTTTACAACTTTCAGACCTACCAGCATTGAAAAAGACAACCACAACCATTTTTGCTCAGGTCAGCATTCTGAAAGAAAAAAAAAGAAAAAAAAAAAACCAAACCTTTAATTGTAAAACAAAGAACTGAAGTTCTCGTACAACTGTTGTTTTACATTGATAAAAATGTCTTACTGATTCTAAATTTAAAAGTTCAGGTTTTTAGCTGTAATAAAAATTGCTAAATCCAACCCTGTCTGAATAAATAAGGTACCTGAAATTGAAGAGAGTAATCCCAGTTGACATTCAGAGAACCTACCTCTGGAGTCAGCCATCTTGTTAAAAAGAGCACTTTTGGTGGCACTGGTGATGGAAGAGGCTAGTAAAAGATGCCTTAGAGGAAAGTATGAGAAATCCCAGAGTGGATAATTAAAAAATAACTTGGCCATAGGGGAAGTTTCTTCCCATTCTCAGTAGTTGGCTAATGCTGTGAAACATGAGGAGCTGTATACTTTATTTAAAGAAACACTGAAACTGTAGGTTTTTTCATTATCCATGTAAATGCCTGTTTCTTTCTTAGGATCCTGCTAGGCTATTGGCCTCAGTGATGTCTTATGGCAATGCATTCTGCCATATCTCTACATTTTGTAAAAATGCTCATTTACTAGGAGAAAGGACAAAGAGATAGACTGATTTACACTCTCTGTATCATTCATTATTTTATTTTTCGTAATCCTTTGTATGTGTCTCCTCTTCAGAGCTCAGGGTTTCAGAATCCTCAATATTTCCATGTTTCCATTTCTGTTTTGAGGCCACTTAGAGAGATTTGAAAAACCTTCCTTTCAAATCCAAGTCCCAAACTAAACTCCATGTGCATGATATTCCATGGAAAGATGCAGAAAGTGGTCACTAAACTACAGCTTGGTTGATTAGATTAGATAAGCAGCCACTGAGTGCCTCAGTTCTTGCTCAGCCCCAAACTTAATTGCAAAAATGTCATAACTTTTTATTTTCCACCTACCAGCCTAAATCAGCTCATGCTGAAATCAGCAGTAACATTTTTCACTACTATCAGGCGGAGGGGAGCTTGACTAACACTGAGAACTTTTAAAATACTCAGATGCATTGCATTCACTGCGGTCATGGCACAAGACAGGAGGAACAAACAAGGGAGCTGGAAGAGCTTAATGAAAGCCTATTTTCTAGCCCGACAGGATTCCTGTTTAGTGATGAAGGATCTCTAGAAAGGGGCTTCCACAAACCCCGACAGGTCAACTTTCTGCAAGACCAGTGTAACTGCTTCCAGCGTAAACTGAGGAACATGTTATCTTTTTATTTAAAGCTTAAATCGGATTCCTGTCAAAATCAAAGTACCTGCACTAGTTTCATGCAGTTAGAATAAGCGCTAAAGCAATGATGTTTCTAGTTCATGTTTAAGTCACCCACCCACTCAGCATGTCTTTTAAAGACTAAATGGAATTTACCTATCAGTTTCTCTTCACATCTCCCACGAAGAAATAGTAGACCTACAGCAAAATTAGCAGAAAGAAAAGCAAAACCTTTAAAATGAGAATATTTTTGGCTGTTAAAATACATTTTAAAAAAATAAAGCAAGCTTTAAAGGTAATGGGAGAACCAGAAACTGTGTGCTTGTGTGTTTTATGCTTCCTCCCTCTTTCTCTTTCAAAACTAACAATCAATTAAAGTGAGAGAAATATTTTAGCAAGCACTATATACAAGCTTCTAGAAGATCAGACATAGAACAAAAGATTGTGAGGCACTGGGAGAAGTACTGGGGAAAAATATTAAAGCAGGCAAAGTTAGAAAGCCAACTGGAAAATCATCACCAGAAAAGAAGACATTTAGCAAAATATTCTAGCTTAATCCTATGCAAAATAGTATTTGACCCACGTTACTGAAAACATTGCTTGATTAGCTGCACAATATACCAATGTACTTGCTAAGGATTATTTAATCAGGATCCATGTACACCATCATCTCCAGCCTGGGTGGTACTGGCAGTATTTGTATATCTGTATATTTGATCTTTCCCTTTATATTATACAGAATGCATGACATCCCGTGGATGGATGCAGAATGTGTTTACTATACCACAACTTGATCATTATCTTGGGTGAATGGCCAGAGTGTGTCCCAGTACTTGCTCATTATTATGGGGCCTGCATACCAGTAATTGATCACTCTTCCAATACTGTACAAGAGCTCTTAGGGTGCGTGGAGGGGGAATACATTCTGTATGTAGATTCTACATTTATTTTGTTTTGGACAGTGAAGTATACAGAGAGTGAATTATAAAATGCTTGTGGCCTCACTATTGTTTGTCGGGGGAAGGAACTGTTGTTCTGAGAAACAAAAATAAAACAAAGCATCCCAGAAGACTGAGCTATGACATGACAAAAGAGTAAATGCTTGGGAGAAAGAATGATAATATTGCTCAAGGAATACCAGTAATATAGAAAGAGATAAAACATATAGATACACAAATTTTTCAAAAATGCATAAATAGAAAGGAAAAGAGTGTTGCTGCTATGGCTAGAAGCATACAGACAAAATGCATATAACAAAACAAAAAGATTAGGGTGGGTGCCAAGGTGGTTGGGTAGTAACATCTTCACTACACTTTACATCAGAAGCAAAAAGCAAGTCTATTAGATATGCCACTTAAACAGCATATTCCAATTCCTAAGCTCTGCTCAGCATCTCTGATCTTCTCTAGGTAAGCCATGGGGTGAATAGTAGTCCCACTGTTGATGACAATGTTCCAAACAAAAATATATTTAATAAATTGAATTTTGAATGGAATGGGGAAAAGACATTGCCAGAGGCAATACGGAGGATGGGTGTGATCCTAGCAGTTTAGCTTGTGTTGTTAAACACGAGAGGTAAACTGTAGCATTTTCAAATGACATAGTCAAAAAAAAAGAGAAACAAACAGTACAAGAATTATTACTAGTCAGGGATAATGCTATTGTATCTTGCGACTCATTTGCACTGGATCAGGTCCTACTATTTATATAGAAAGGGAAAGAAACAAGCCAAGAAACTTTATTTACTTTACTTGTTCAGTATGTTGTTCTATAGGTGATTTATCCCCATTACTGAGTTGGCTATTTTTCAGTCTGTGCATTTATTTGTTTTCAATGTGTGGTGCCAAGATTGGCTAGGATGCCATCTTTACAGCATTATTTTTTAATGGGTAGCAATCCCAGTATCAGTAATATTGCAATATATTTATAGACAGAGCAAAACAAGAAGCTAAAGTGTAGCGTGACATTCTGCTTGCACTATTACACCACATCAAGGTAGCAAGCAATGACTAAGAACTTGTCAACACTTCACTGGCTCTTCATTTGTCATAGCTACTGTAACAGAACATAACAAACAAGTCACTTCTGGGCAGGTTAATTTTTTCCAAGGACAGAACTTCTTCATTAGACCTGTAAATATATTGGCCCAAGAAAAGGCCTTAAAATAGTGCCATATTGCATTGCCTAGGGGAAGTATTGCTGAAAACAGCTAAATAGTGAAGTCATTCCACAGTCATCACTTTTCAAGGCCACATGTTTGTACAGCTGAAACACAGCTGAGGAGGAGATTCCCTTTTGGACTAACCAAGAGGCTTACAGAAAACACAACTAGACACGTTTTTTAAAAGAAGAAGAGAAGCATGTCTAGTTTGTGTACTGAAGCTTGAAAACAGAAGACAACTGGTGTTATTTAGGAAGGTGGAAAGAACCTGAAAGCTATGGCCATGGTTAAATGATGCACTAAATCTGGTATTATGAATCCCACATGTGGATTGTAAACACACGGTGAATGCACTGTAAAAACAGGACTAGAAAGTGCAGATCTGTTTTAGCCAATAGAAAAGTGTAAAGAAGGTGTGAATTTTGTACCATGTTCTAAGTAATTAACAGAGAGAAACTGAATCAAATTCGTATTGCTGAACATTGAAGCAGGACATAGATTGTGGAACCACAGCCATAAAAGAAGCACCATATGTAAGAAGTGAGCTTGGAAAGAGACTGGCTTGTGAAAATCAATGCAGAAACCTTTTGCGCGACCAAATGCTCAAAATCAGCAATGTACTGTTCCACAGTCAATGGTGTTTGCTCGCTGCTCTTCTTCAAGTGATTGACATGTCACTGATTGAACTCAAACACTTGTGAGTATGCAGCCAGTAAGCCGCAAGAGCATCTAGAGGAAGAAGATAGGCAAAGAGGACATTATTCGTTTTCCTAGCAATCAGTAAAGATACGTTTACGTTGTCTTTTGCACAGCCACAAGAACTGTTATTCCTAATTTTCAGCACCTTTCTAACACTTAATCCAAAATTTCACCAAGCTGTTTATTGCTTGAGTATGCATTTGATAGCTTTTGTCAAATTTGGTTTGACAGAACAGTATTGGTGAGGTTGAAAACTAAGTGTCAAAGGAGAAGTGAAGCATTGTTTACAAATTGAAAGCTGAAAGAATCCAGAACAAAAGCATCCTGTAACTTTCCACTTGTTTATTCATCCTACAAAAATGTAACCTATAGAAAGTAACTGGCTCCTGTGCTGAAATAAGGCTGAGAGTACTGAGTCAAAGGGTTGGAAGAACCAGACTTGGACCAAAGTTTGGACACTTAGAACTTCAAATTATCTCCTTCTATGACCTGGTGACCTGCCAAGTGGATGAAGGAAAGGCTGTGGATGTCATCTACCTGGACTTCAGTAAAGCCTTTGACACTGTCTCCCACAACATTCTCCTAAGGAAGCTGGAGGCTCGTGGCTTGGACAGACGTACTCTGGATAAAAAACTGTCTGGGTGGCCGAGCCCAGAGAGTTATGGTGAATGGAGTTAAGTCCAGTTGGTGACCAGTCACAAGTGGTGTTCCCCAAGGCTCCATTTTGGGGCCAGCCTTGTTTAATATCTTTATCAATGAACTGGATGAGGAGATTGAGTGCGCCCTCACTAAGTTTGCAGATGGCACCAAGTTGGGTGGGAGTGTCGATCTGCTGGAGGGTAGGATGGCCCTGCAGAGGGACCTGGACAGGCTGGACCGATGGGCCAAGGCCAACTGTGTGAGGTTCAACAAGGCCAAGTGCCAGCACTTGGGTCACAACAACCCCAGGCAACGCTGCAGGCTTGGGGAAGAGTGGCTGGAAAGCTGCCTGGCCAAAAAGGACCTGGGGATGCTGGTTGACAGCTGGCTGAACATGAACCAGCAGTGTGCCCAGGTGGCCAAGAAGGCCAACAGCATCCTGGCTTGTATCAGGAATAGTGTGGCCAGGAGGAGCAGGGAGGTGATTGTGCCCCTGTACTCGGCGCTGGTGAGGCTGCACCTGGAATACTGTGTCCAGTTTTGGGCCCCTCACTACAAGAAAGACATTGAGGTGCTGGAGTGTGTTCAGAGAAGGGCAACAAAGCTGGTGAAGGGTCTGGAGCACAGGTCTTATGAGGAGCAGCTGAGGGAACTGGTGTTGTTTAGCCTAGAGAAGAGGAGGCTGAGGGGAGACCTTATCGCTCTCTACAACTACCTGAAAGGAGGTTGTAGTGAGGTGGGTGTTGGTCTCTTCTCCCAAGTAACAAGTGATAGGACGAGAGGCAATGGGCTCAAGCTGTGCCAGGGGAGGTTTAGACTGGATATTAGGAAAAATTTCTTCACGGAAAGGGTGGTCAAGCATTGGAATAGGCTGCCCAGAGAGGTGGTGGAGTCACCATCCCTGGAAGTGTTCAAAAAACGTGTAGACGTGGCACTTGGGGAAATGGTTTAGCAGGCATGGTGGTGTTGGGTTAATGGTTGGACTGATGATCTTAGAGGTCCTTTCCAACCTTAATGATTACTAGTTTTTACTTTCATTAAAAAATAATCCAGCCACCAAGCCAGGAAACATGAAATTACTCTCTACCCTTAATTGTTTTAGTGGTGGACTTAGTAATGTTAGGTTAATGGTTGGACTGGATGATCTTAAAGGTCTTTTCCAAGCTAAACGATTCTATGATTCTATTCTATGATTCAAATGCAAGGCAAAAACTCAGTTCTGATCCGTACCTAACCTACCATATCACATATGAAAGCTTGGAGTGAAAACTGTTATTCCACAGTCTGTATGAGAAGGATCTCGGCGCAGTTAGAGGTGCTTGAAAAAGGAGAAAAACAAAATGAGGAAGGAGTAGCTAAAAGGAAGAGGAATGAAGAGTGGCAAATTTAGTTCTATAGTTTAGCACAGACTTTGTTTACCTACAATGCAATAGATATGGCAGGGGCAGATACAAAGGAAAAGCTGCCTGCAAGCTAGATGAAGCAAGCACAGGGTTGGTTTGGGGGTTTTTGGGGTTTTTTTTCAATATTTTCTTAAGGTTCTTGCTAAATTCTTATTTACAAGGGAGCAGAAGCACAAGCTGATTAGCTACTGTGTCTCAACCAATGGAAGCAACACTTCAAGATCAGGCGAGGTATGGCATGCTGGGGTAGGCATGCTCAGAAAAAGAGAATTTAATTTTGTGGCAAGTAGCTTCGAATTGCAACAGCAATTCCACAATGAAGTGATATGCTGCTTCCAAATATTACATGAGCAAGGAAAAAAGCTAAACTCACCAGAAAAGCTATTCCGCAGGAATTATTTACTCAGCTATAATTAACACAACAAAAAATCCTGCTTTACCATCAGGTCCTTTTGAAGCACATCAAGGTTCCCTGGTTTGTGTTGATTGTGGAGATTGGGCTCTCTTCTAATCATTCTATCTCTCCAAACCAAGGCTTCTAATTGAAGTGGTGAGAGGGAGGGCAAAGGCAAAAAAGTAGGGAATAAAAGGGGTTCAACTATAAGGACAGGAGCTGGGAAGCTTGCGAAGAATAACCCAGAAAGCACAATACGGTGGTAAGTTTGTGAACTTGCTGCATCTTCATTCTTGAAGTATTCAGAAATGGCAAGGTTCAAAGCAGATAGAGAGGAGAGAACCCAAATATCAGACTGACTGGCATTCCCTTCAGACCCAGGCCTCTGAAGGAGTTTTAGCAGCTCCAAAATGCTTGAGCTCTGCTGTGAGATGGTGCTTTATTGTCATATTTCTGCTGCTTTTTCCTCTGCTGATTATCTTTCCTGAAACCAAAAGTCAAATAAAAATAATGACTTGGGCACCTCTTTTCACACCGTCTACAGAATACTGAGCCCCTCTTCTGAAGGATAAACAGCTGTTGAATCCTTCTCTCTGGGGAGAACTGGCAATGCTTTCTCTTTAGGTGCCAAACCCCCATGAGATATAATTGCAGAAATACTTTAGTTTTAGTCAGGAGTACACTTTTGGAGCGCATCATCCTCACTGACCACATTTTGCATTGTGAAGTGCACTAACCAAATTTTGTTTGACTGACAACAAACCTGAATATGCCCTACACGTCCTCAGGCATTGTGCTCCACCTACTAATGTGTGTTCAGTCCTTGTGACCAGACCAGGGCAAGTACAAAGCAAATACCCTGAAATGTACAGGGTGGATGCTGAGTCCTCAGTCCCACCTGTTTTGCCTTGTAAGCCCATGCCTATTACATTGCTTAACTTGCTTATGTAGATATAGCCAAAATCTTTTCTGTACTACCCATGCTAGAATCCCTTGGATTAACCATGTTATATATTACTTTATTGTAACTCTTCACTGTATAGGAGTTAAAAATGGACATCTCTTACATGTTACTTCCTTATCTGTGGTACAGTAGTTATCCAGGTTTTGTAAAGCCACATCCAGTCTGTTTCTTCCAATTTTATTCCAAACACTGAATGCACTACAGACTCCCAGAGCTGCCAGAAAGAGAAAAAAAAACCCCAAACTTCTGTGGCTTCTCCATTCATCCATTAAACCAGCAGAAATCAGTGATTTTCCTCCACTGTTCATTGACATTTCCTGTGAGGTTTTACTTTGAAAGTATATTCAGTCTTTCTACTGTATGTTCACTCAGCCCAGTTGCTTTAGTATACAGCATTTGCAACAAAATTAACACTCTTACCTTCAGAGGGAGCTATACACAATGTCTATACATTATGTCTATATATAACAAAGATAAATTATTCCAAATGAGGGAATGAAGTATTTGAGAACTGCAAAGAATAATTACTATTATTACAAATAATAGTATTTAAACTTTCAGAAACAATTGGACCCTTTGTTTTATCAAACATACTGGAAAAAATAATTGCAAACCTTTCAAAGTCTGCTTAGATTTTGACATAATCAATTGTCTTGCTTCACTATGATTTAAGTTGTCTATCAACAATGTGAGCTGATAAACTGACTTAGAACTAGCAAGTTTAAGTAGACTAGTTGAAGTAGCAAGTTTTAACTCTGGAAAGGATGATAGTAACTGGAAGCCCATTCTAACAGTTTAACAGATGAACCCTCTCCAGCTCTACACTTCTGTCACATAGAAGTCCCTGACACACACTTTTCTGGTCAGGTTTTTTCATGTCGGTGTAGAGGAAGTGGTAAAAGACAGAGAATCACCAGCAATTGACTAACACACATGAAAATCCAAAAGGAGATAGTACTGAAAGCCAGCATCCATTTATACAACTTCCTGTTCATACTGCTAATCCCCCGAGGAAGTATTTCCTTCAGAATTGCTTTTCCACACCTTCACCCACACAATAGTTATCCCTCAGGATAAACTAAATCACATTATCTGCCATTTAGCTTAGGGTACATTATAGATACATACATTCATCTCAGAAATGGTGCAATGCAAAAGTTTATGCCCTAGTTTACCTTGCAATAACTTCTCTATATATCTAAAGGTACATATACTGAAAATGAGACTTAGATGCTTCTTCTATTTGTCTAGTGTTTCCAAACCTGAACAAAGACAATTCCAGACAAGGAAGAGCTATTAAGGTCAACAGGTCCTGCATTAGCCAGTCAATAGCCTGAAAAAATTGAAGTTACAAATCTGATGATAAAGGTTGTCTCACAAGTTAATTTTTCTGAATAAATCAAATAATCAAGTTCCCCAAAGACATCACAAACTTGCAGTTCAACATTCAGAAGTGAGTTCTCAAGCTATTCATGGGCGAGTGCAAGCTCCCAAAGCATTTTTCTGGCTTAGATGGATCTAATATTTGTTGATCACCAAGTTAAGTTACCCTGTTCAGTTACTGTATTCTTATATTCATTAAAAATATATATCTATTGAACATCTACTGTAATAGGTCTTTACAAGCACAATTCAAAAGATAGACCTGTTTAACATTTCGGGATTTTTGTAAATACTGGCATTCTTTTTCGTATCTAAGTTCCAGTGTCAATAAATTTTATCTCGATTAATTTGGCATTTCATTCCACAAGGCACTGGAATGTGTTTGTGACTCTCAAACATGAACAAATAAAAGTTCAGTTGACCATTTATGCTTAAAAAGAGAAGCAGATAACATTATTCATGGGAATATACAGAACAGAGGACTGCAAGAAATGATAGTTTGCTATAGCTGTGATCTCTGGACAAAAGAAGGTCAGATTTTCAAGTAAAGGTAGCAACCTTCATTAGCCCAGCAGTCCCAGCTTCAAGAAAGCGTTCTACCTATGCTAAGGGGAAACAGTACATTTAAAGCAGGACTCAACCCCAGTTCTCATGATAGGCAGATTCTCATTGTGAGAACTCTGCTGGACTAAAGTCTGAAGGACCTCTGAAGACTTGTGTTCTCCAGAACACAGCAACTGATCTGCACGAAGTCTTACATAGAGTTTAAAGCAGGATGCTTTTGAAGGGCATTAGAAGATTTAAACTTTGCCAGCTACACTGGTCATTGCTCATATATCTGTAATACATATTTTTGGCACAAACATACAGCTTGTAAAATCATTTTGAGATGACTCTTTTAATGCAAGATAGATATGTGTGACCCAGTATTAATTATTGATGTCAGTTATATTTTTGGTTCACAATGGGGATCATGTCATTGACATCATAACAGGAGACAGCCAACAATTCTTTGATTCCAGTTATTTATTTATTTAGGATGGCTTGCCTCTAGATCCCACCAGTGATAGAGAAATGACCCTGTATCCCCTGGTTCATGAATCCACGAATCATGTAAAGTTGCAGGAGAAAGAGAGATATATAATCCTATTTGTAGAACCATTTCATTCATGGTTAGTATTACTCATATGTGCTAACAGTCACATTAAGGTGACCATTCCCTTACCCTGGTATAGCACACAAAGGCTGCCCAGCAGATATGCCAATAGATCACAGAAGACGTTGGACATTCACAGTTTGCATATTTCAGTTGATGTTTAGGCAATGGTTTAAAATCCCTTCTGCAGCATGGCATGTCTGGGGACTAAATGGGTTCTTGGCATAGTTTAGATTTGTTTATGGCCTACCTAATTCATTATAGCTTCTTCAAGCTATATAAACATACAGCTCAATCCATGTAACTGGAGTCTTTCCCCTAATATGTTCCTTCTTTAGCACGTTCCCCGACACTGATGTTTTAAGACTATTTCACAGCTGTCTATCATAAAGTAGCAAATTCAATGCTCAGGGAATTTTAGGGACTTGGCAGCTCTCTAGCTCTCAGAGAGGGGCAGAAGCACACACAGGTATGGACGTGCTATAAGAATTCAAGATGTTTCAGAAAACTAAGTTATAGAACTATTCTAGCGAATTAATTTCTAATGTGCAGCCTGGATTTCCTCTTTGTGTCCTCAGAACATGGCTACTTGTGCCTCAGAGAGGAGAAGTAGCTCCACAGCTGCTGAAAAAGTGTGAAATAACAAGATCAGAATAAGCAATTGCTTTTTTGGTGTATGAGTACTCCTTTTTAAAATGAAACGTTTAAACCAGCCCCTTTCACTGTTCACAGGGTTTTAAAAAAAGCTATGTACATTTTAATATACAAATAACATGTTCAGACCATCAAACCTCAGTTTGAAGGGTTTCATAATCTTTTTCTGTAAGGTGTATCATGGAGGCTTATTAAACCCTCTGGAAATATATTTCTATTTGAAACCAGAAAGTTTTCTTATCCTGCTAATTAAAAAACAGAGGACCAAACAAACCTAAGGGTCCACAATCAGAGAACCTGATAATAAAATTTTAATCTATTACACTTAAATAGTATTTAGAGATGGATCTTCAAATGACACACATTTTTATTCCAAGTTAAGCCAAACAGAAACCTGATTTTGGTAGTTCTATGTAACAAAACCCTATGATACTCCAACTATGAGAAAACTAAAAGCACAAACAGCTTTACTAAGATAATATTGCAGACATGTAAACCTACTGTAAGTGACAGATCAACATTTTCAAGCAGGGACAAAGTGAATCCATTAGATGAAATACTGCCATCATTACCTATTTTTAGCAGTAATAATAATACAGTCATTATAATGATGAATAACTAATGAAATGGCAGGCCCAGGAAACAGCATTGCAAAGCTTTCAAGAAATTAAAGTCAGATCCTGGAACTGTAGGTATTACCAGTCCATGTCTTATTTACCTACTGACTTCAGTAGGACTTTTCAAATACTGCATATCCTAAAGCTCACTGTAAAAAAAGGTAATGAGACAGAAAAAAACCCCGTATTACAGTAGACATCATACCTGGTTATAATCCAGCATTTAGAACAATTTGGGCTGAGAAGAATTACCACAGACCCTACTGTTTTACTATTACATAGAACTAAAATATGTTCCATAATTAAAAACACTTCAAATAATGCTTTAATGGAGGGGAGCCTTGCACCATCCACTCTCCCCAGGACTTGCTAAATTCTATTTATATTTCTAATCAGGCATTAGGAAGATATAATAAAATTTGATAAATGGGGCATACTTTGCACTGATTAAATGATCAACAAAATGGTGTTACTATGCTTTCATTTACTGTATCAGCACAGTGACTAAAAGCATTTAAAATATTATCTTATCTCTACCTTAAAAAATATTTTAACCATTTCCAAATTTTGAGGAATTTTTCAAAAGTCACTATCCAGAAACAGATTATTCTGGAGACACAGTGCAAATCTGAGAACTTTTTGAGATACGACCTTCCACCTGTTTTGTGGGTTTCAGCTTTCTATTTTTCTTCAGATAGCAACCATGCCTGAATATCTGAAAGATACCAGAATGTTAGCCTCAAAAATAGATGCCTGATTTTTAAGAACAGGTGAAGTACAGTATCAAGAAAAATCATGTAAATGATCAAAGTCTTAGCAATATGTTCATCTTTAACCTAGGATTTTATAGATGACCTATTTTCTATATATCTGCTTCCAAAACTTTTTTCAACAGGAGGCATTTCATTCTCTAATCAGGTTTAAAGTTAATTCCCAGTTCTAGCACCATTCAGTTTCTTCTGACTTTTTTTGAACACCAAGCTTTAACTATATTTACCAGTTATCTCACCTTATGAGTGCATATGTAACAGATTAACATTCATTGGATAATGAAATGTTAAAGATGGTCTGATTATTCTACTGAACATATAAGGGGATTGTTTTAATTTAAATATTTCCCCCCCAAAAAAATTTAAGTTGGATAGCACTACATGAATGCAATTTTCTGTCTATATTTCAGGTAAACAGAATTAATTTTGAGAAACAAATCAACATAACATTTAGAATTTTTAAAGGTACCAATTTTTTAATTTTATTATTTATGGGTTAACATACAATAGTTCTATTATCTTTTTTTAATTACTGCAGCTATCTAGCCCTTAAATGAAAATGCTTTGGTTAGCACGGATTTTGATATGTTAACATGAAGTATGAATGAATGTGTCTTGGAGCTAATACCATTATCTAATACACTATATACATTTAGCACATTTCAATGATGTCACTGCCTTTTCCCAAACATTAATATTAATGTTGACCTGAATGGCATCTCTCCAAACTTAATTTACTTTTAAACAACCCTATAGCATATGTACCTTCAAGCCTGAATCATGTAAACATTAATACTTTCAAGTTTATTTGCCTTTTGCACTTAGGCAGTTCTCAGATAGGTGGGAAGGTGGGTAAATCTGGCCATCTCCCAAGACATGACATTTTCTTTAGTCAGTTAAATGGAATACAGATGCCTTCATCTCACTCTGAAATCAAGGTCAAGCAGATTAACAGGGTAATATGATACCCTTTTGCTAGGAAGGTCTGTATTTTCTGGCCCAGACAGAATATTAAAGACATTTTGTGCTATGCAGCTAGTAGAAAGGCACTCAGAAAACTGCAATAGTCAATGGTGGGAAGATCCCTTGACTATGGAATACCTTGTAATGACAGGTGGACTCTCCATAGGATGTCAAGGAGAAAAATAACATCATTAAGGCTGTCTTCATTCTAACAAGACAGTTTTTTAACTTCCTGGACCTTCTTGGGCCTCTCAAGAGCTTTAAATGGAGACTTGGAAGCAGCCAGCCTCAGAATAAACCAGTTTACTAGCCTCCTTGTCCTGTGCTGCATTACTCCACACATCTAGCACAGGATCTAATTCCACATATTGGAAAACTATGTAGAGCTAGATGGTATGAATGTTCCACAAGCAATAAAATGTTAATAGGGCAATCACAGAAAAATGGATGCATTTTAGCATATTTTGCTTTTAATATCTTCATAACTATGAAAACATAGCCCAGGAATTTATATCAGAATAGTAGCAAAATAGCAATGCATTTTTCTCAACATGTAGTTAGATAAGACAAATATATCTAGACATCGTTTTCAGTCTTGTCTGTGCACAAGGGAAGCATTATGTATTCTGAGGAGACATTGAATGAAGCAATCCCAAATTGCTAAATAACTTCCAAAGAAATAGTTGTTTTGTTCCATCAAAGTGTGAATGGAGATAGCTTGAAGAATGTCACAAAGACAGAAACAAAGGCTAATGTAAATCACAATGAAAATGGACTGAGAAAGAAAATATTTAAAAGGACAGAATGGAGGGTTCCTATTTGAGTGATTAGTTAGGATTTGGAATCTTTTTCATTATTTCTGTAATGGTTTTCTTATTCTTGAATGATAACCATCTGGGACTGGTTGAGATTATTATTCCCCTTTTTACTTGCTACTTCATCTACATTGAATGTAAATCTCAAGATGAAAATGCCACAGTATCCACAGGGTTAAAATAAATGATTTATATTCCCCTTTTTTCTTCCCATGGATTATGTCTTCCCCGAGGTGAAGTTTCTCAGAAAGATTCTAATTTGGAGCTACAGAAGCTTTGTCCCAAGCATGCACAATCTTTTATATCCTAAACTCATATTGTATCAGGTAGAATGAAATCAATTGGATGTGTAAATTCCTTAAATAATAGCAAATGGAGCAAATTGAATTTCAAAGGGAAAAAAACGGTGAACCTGAAAAGCAGTGGTACGAAGGTCATCAGCAGAATTAACAAAAAAGTCTGGCAAAGTTACAGTTAGGCAGTCAGTAATACTCTATTGATCAGACTTTCTCAATCAATGATGCTGTGCCTAGATTATTGATGCAAAGGTATTAAGCAAAATTTTATTTCAGCTAACTTGTTGGCTCAGATGTCAACTGAAAGTCATTTCCCCAGTCAATCAAAGGTACGATAAATCTGAGCAGAGTTAGTTCTTCAACACCTTTGTATATATCCTACTTTCCAACTGTATAATGAGCTTTGAAACAGCAACATTTAAAAGAGTATCTTAACTAGGAAGAGCAAAGATACAGCATTTCCGTAAAAACACAGAGAACCAAAGCGCAGACTAAGTAGGCAATAGGAAGAAAGAGATACTTCATATGACAAGGGAAATTGGCAGGTTACATCAGAAAATATCAAAATGTAAATCTGTATCTACATCTGGCTTATTAAAAAAAAAAGGTTTTCCTCTTAATCTTGACTTGTTCATGTCAGAAAGTCCTCCCCTCGCACAATGGTCTCTGCTAAAGAAAGACCAAGAGTAAAGCAAGTGGTTACTGCAGAATAAAGGAAAGCCCTTCAGAGGCACAGGCACTGGCAGCCTGGACAGTGCCCGCCCATCCTATGGTTGGTTTTGTTGTTGCTGCTAGTCTTCCCAAAAGTTTGCATTTAGGTTTACTGAAACTTGATCTATAGTCCGGAAGGGGAAAGAATATATAGCCTAGAAGAATGCACACATGAGTTCATGTAAAGGCACATGTTTGTTAGTAAAAAGTATTCTCTCAAGGTATGTTCATCACAGCGGTGCCGAAATTCAGTGACGATACGTGTGAGATTTGGATTTCACGGATTTTCTTGTTTTATGACCTTGTGCTCAGCATGATCCTAAAAATGAGCCACCCATATAAAAATAACAAATATATATGTCTGGGAGATCTGGGAAGAGAGAGTTGTGCGCTTGCAACAATAGTTGCGTCATTTGACTTATCTATCAGTCACAATCTACAACACCATTAGCTACAGAAAACTAAAAAGAGTACTAAGAAAGTGTGTGTGTTTTTGCAGGGTTGGTTACCTTATGTAAGATGTAATTGACTTCAATGACCTTAAAGCAAACTCAATGTAATATAAGGATCAAAAGAACACTTTTATCAAAGAAAATACAACAAAGTTTTATTTTATACTCTTTTTCTTTCATTATCAAAATGAACAGACTTACAGTATATAAATTATATTGGACAGAATTCAGAAATCTTGAATTCCAAAGAAAAATTTACATCCTAGAAAATAAAATTTGTTTATGAAGGAAAAGAAGATAAAAGGCTTTAAGAAATTTAGGAAAAAAAAAAAAAAAAGAAAAAACCTAAGAAAAAGACACTTGATAAACCATTTGATATTTTCTGTCAACTGAATTGTGATCCATTTCTGTGAGTTCTTTAAGAACTTTATCATGCATGTGAATTCCTAAAGAGCTTTTTAGAAAGAAAATATATTTGCATGCATTGAAACTAATTCATGAGAACCTACTTTGATCCTGCTTTATTTGCAATGCTATTCTTGCCTTCTCTCCCATAAACTTACATATAACTATGATCTGCGAGCAAAAATTTAGCTACAACCATTTAAAAATTACATCAGCAATCAAAAATGTGTCATAAATTGATTTAAATTTCATTTAATCCTTTAGGGGGGAAATACTCTATTTTAAATTAATTGCTTCTATGTTGTCAAGTTGTTTAAAAATAAACAACAGGAAAGACTGAAAACTCTTCAGTTTTCAGGACTACTGTGTCAAGAAAAAAATCAAAACCGTGTCAATGTCAAGTCTGTAGCCATAACTTGAGCACAGCTTTAAAGTAAATATTCATATATAAAGATATCTACATAGGTCATATCTGATTCAGACAGTTGCAGTAGACATCTTTTTCCTATCTGGATATTTGATCACATTAACCTCCTTTATGATTCTGTCCACCAACTCCTACTTCATTACATTCAGTCGTCAATCTTAAGTACCTTGCCTTCATTTCCAAGAGCTTCTGTGATCTATCCACATTACATCATCTTTTTTTTTCCTGTAGAAATACAGGCTTCCTCTGATCAGTCCATGATATAAGTCTATACTCCTCAGAGCTTCCTCTTGATCCCCATCCCAGGTCTTCCTTTTGGGGCCTTCACCAGCCAGGATTCCTAGAAACATCGCCAACCAGCTCAGCAGCTGGGGTGCAGTGATCGTAACACCACTACCAGTTTACCAGTTTTCCCTCAGCATCTTTGTTTTGCCTCTTCACTTGAAGTACACATACGTGTGTCATCTTTTGATCATTTTTTTGCACCTTGTTTGTGCAACACCTGCCATAATGAATAATTGGCTTGTGATCAAGGTATCAGGGATAATGGTACTACAAATAATAACAGCAGCATATACAGACCATTTCTGCATAGACCTGCCTTTTGTTTTGCCTTCATGTGTGGTTAGGCAATTAGATTCAGAGTTAATAAGTTGATCCCACTTTTGATGATACCTGAGAAGTTACTATTCCCTAAATTTGGATCCAAAGAAAACCCAGTTGGATAGTCAGGAGCGTGAAATATCCAGTAAAGACCTCATCAAGATTGTAAATTACAATCCTAAAGGTCCAATTATTACTTTTATCATTTCTGATTGCCTCCCAGACAGTATGACCACTATTTTTATTTTTCAAAATTAAATACAGTTTTTATCACCTGTGGTTCTTACCCTCTGCCATCTTCTGTGCTCATACTGCTACTGGAACAAAATTTTAGGAATCATCATGGCAACTGGATATCCAAATTTTTTTCCTCATCTCTTAAAATTATGGTTTTAAATCTGTTCCTGCTGTCATCCTGTTTTCATCATCTTCTTCAACTGTGACAAATGTTTGTTTATTTATTTATTATAAATCCTGCTTCACTCTCTCTCCTTTGGATTACTGGTTCTTTTTCCTGTTCCCACCCATAGTTTTTCAGTAAATGTTCTCCCTCCACTATTTTTGTTGGGTCACTGAAAGTTACCCTGACTAGACATGAAGAATCAAACAACTCTCCCCCAAAGACTTTTTTTCATGTTTTGCATCTTGGCCTTCATAAGTCTGACAAATGTCTCACAGGAGAAAAGAGGCCTTGTTTTCCTTCTGCTGTGGGTTGTTTGTTTTGGTTTGGGTTTTTTTTTTTTCCTTAAGTAAGGGTTAGAAAACTGATTCTGTACTGATCAAAACATATAAAAGTACTTTTTTTGTATGCTTAAATAGTATTTAAGCAGTGACAGCTTCTCTGCCACTGCTACTAGCAGCCTTTTTCCAGTGGTAATTACATTGTTGCTATGTTTTTTCACCTTTACACCGTTATAAATTTGAAGTAACTTCAGTGAAGCATAGAATGAGAATTGGGGAAAAAAAATCTGTGTAGTGTATCTGTTTGCGATTAACCATCATGTTTCCACATGTTGTATTCCTGCTTGAATTCAAGCAGTCTATGGAAACCTGATCAGCACTGTAATTATGGCCTGCTTGAATCAAGTGAGTCAAATAATGTCAAAAACAATTATTTTCTTTTCCAAAGGGCACAACAAGTTTGGGAATACACAAGAGAAAATGCAGATCTCAACATGTTAACAGTTTATGAACCAATCTCAGAGTATTCATTACTTGATTCTTGTTGAATTGGCAATGGTGGGACTTGAAAATTTATTGACACATTTTCATTAGAGTCATTGTTAGCCTTTTTTAACACAGAAGCTACACTTTTATGATATGATGCTTTGCTGTAGATCAGCTTTCTAATTTGGTCCACTAGCTGGAAGAAAAGTTAAGAATAAGGAGAAATGGGTTGTATTATTAAAATACTGCAGTTGAAAACCAAACACAATAAAAATAAGAATATCAGCAAATGCAGCTGATTTTCAGAGGCACTGAGTTTGATGGGATTTTAATGTGTTTGGTATTTTAAAAAAAAAATCAGAATAGCCATGGAGTTTGAGCTAAAGGTTACTGTCCAGGAAATGAAACCTGTTTATTTCCATGTGCCTGGGATCAGGCTGCTCACTCAGGTGCCAGATGTCAGACAACTAAGTTCGGATATTTTGTGCCAAGTGCATTTTGTTTCCTTGCCAATCTGGAGCAAGATTTTCTGCAGAAGTTAATAGTTTTTAACCTGAGCAAAACTTGTAGAATTGAACCCAAAATAAATCAGAGAGCTAAATATTTGTTTAACAAATATGGCATAGTTCTACAAAAGTCTCCAGTGATTAAGTATTTCTTTATGTAGTTCACAAAATTAAACACAGAATAATTTGTTAATACAATAGTTTCATCAAGTACACATTCACATACTTTTCCTGCTGAAAATTCTTAGATATTCTGAAGAAAATTTTCATGCAAACTTGTGTTTTTAAAGTTCTTTTTCTGCAAAATCATCAATGATCTTGATAAAGGTACTGATGTGAAACTCCTGAATCTAGTGTTCATTGCAGAAGGTTTCAGATAAAATAGAGCCAACAGAATGCTGAGGGCATAGCTTTACAGTGTGTTAATAGTGAATGCGGCAGGATAAATCCCATTTTATGATTTCAGGTTTTTAATAAAATCTGTTGTCTTTTATTAATTTGGATTATGATTTATCAAACTAATTGTGATGACAAATGTCATTGAGATCATGATTAACATGAAATAAAATCAAAACAGTAATTTTTGTTGGACATTTGATTCTTTTCATATATAATAAAAGTCTTTTGAGAAAAGGAGAGTACTGTTAAATGTTGCCATATTTTTCAATATTTACAATAAGGGAGGGAAGTCATCTTCTGCTATTTGATTGCTTGAACTTCCTCATTGAAGAGAAGGGGAAAAAATACCAATTTAGGTTACCAAATTAATGTTTCTTATTCTCACCTTTTAGGCCCATCACAGATCTACATATTACCTCTGTTTTGTCTCTTAATATATCATCTTTGCCTTGCTATTTTAAGAATCACACTGATCCTGTTTGCCTTTCCCCAAACTATCTTTATTCCTCCTTCCACGACATCTCACTTAGGTGAAACACTTTAATATAAAACCAACAAAAGTTCTGTATCTTGATATCACTCAAAAAATGATACCTTAATGCTTCCTACAAGATGTTAGCTCATTAGGAGACAAGCTGAGAAGAATTAAATATACCTTATTTTAAAAACTGAATGCAAGATTATATAGTATACGTGTATATATATATTTTCACTCACAGAGGAGAATGCAGTATATTTCAAAAAGTGCATGTATGGATTCCACAGTGTAAGTTTTCATATATATATAAAAATATATATGCTTATATACACAGGTGCATATTTAAGTGATTTTCTGTTATGTTACACTACCACCTTTAGAGATAGCTTCTCATCTTAGTCTGTAAACTCCTTGGAATAGAGAATATCTCCTTATATGCTTATGCATTTGTCTGGGCAATTAGACCATGACCCTTTATAGAGATCACTGAGCATTACTACCATCACAAAAAGTATTTTTTGTCTGTGTTTTTGCCTTAAATCACTCATCTTTTTCCAGGAACTTATATGTATTTATTAGTTCCATTCTACACATAAAATGGGATATAAATATTTTCAAAGGTTTATGTACGACATATTTGTACATATGATTCTACTAGCACAGAAACATTTGCTGTATCTGGTACATCTACATACATACATGATACAAGGGTATTATTGTACCTGTAAGGTCAGATATTCAAGCTGTCTTGCCAGGAAAACTGATGCTTTTAGAACCAACTGTGATAAAAGCATTTGTTTACCTTGAGAAATTCAGCAAAAGGAAAAATTAATATATGAAATTTTGTGGATACTAGAGATAGAGTGAAAGACATTGCAGTATCGTATGGTGACCATATGGATCTCATTAAAGCCATCCTCTGACAGGCTTCTGCAATCATGCTCTACCCATTTAAACTCCTTTATGCAAGATAAATGTCTCATTCTATTACAGAAAGTGCTGTTCTGAAAGTTTGGTGACAATAATACTGAAGACCAAAATAACATTATATGGTACACTACCACTGGAATGTAAATGGTAGGTAATAGAATCTATGATTAAATACTTGCTTAACTACCTAATTACTTGATTAATGTTTTGACATATTTCTTAGCCTCTAACTTTTGTAAAGAAATAGCTATGCACTTGCGATCCTGCAGAAATCTTATAGCAAAGTCACAGACAGAAGTATCTGAGGCTGTTTCTTAGCGTATACTCAGGCTGCCATTTCCTAAGGAGAAATTTAAGACAATTTCATTATTTCTTTTTAAGTTTAATCACTAGCAATGAATGGTCCAAGTAATTACAACTGTTAACTGACAATGATGTATACCACTATCATTTCAAAAAACTTTTCTATTATTGCCCAGGAGATCGCATTGATTCTTAAACATCAGATCAGTTTATCTGCATCCTATGAAGCATTTCAAAATGTGATATGAACAATAATATTTGTTTAATGAACAACAACATATAAAAAATGAAAAGAAAATATTCTGCCCATTCATTTAAGAGTACCTACATATTATAACAACTATGGATTGGCCACCTATAGGCCTAGACTAATTTTTCCTATTGTCACACTAGCAAAGCAAATCTAGCCTTCTGGGAAAGACTGTTGAGACTGAGTATATTCTTTGGGTATGACTTGCAAAAAAAGAAGTGAGTTGTCCATGTTTAAGACAGTAACTGTTCTTCTGAAGAGTCATATAGTATCTCCGCCTCACATTTTTACAGAGTTAGTTAGCCTTACGAGTCAATCAAGAAAAGAAGAATTTGTTCTAGGTCACTGATAAGTGGGCATGTACATCAACAAAAACATCTACTCAGAATTCATGCAAATAAAAGAAAGAAAGAAAGAAACATACTAAGAAAGAGCCTTCTGAAATGTGCAGTAAGATTCAGACAGTGCTTCAATTTTTGTTAGAAGCTTTATGGTTAGAGTGCACTCTGGTATTAAAAATGCATAACAATAAAACATAAAACCATTTCCTTATTGCTGGCATTTATGCAAAACCACTTACAACCATTCAAAATATTAATATCCTTTCCTATCTAGCAATTAATGCTGCACTATGGATTCAGTACTCCATGCACTAGAAAACAGCATTGCCACACTGCACAGTGACCCACTGTACTTAATTACACAGCAAAGTTCTCGACTTGAAGTCACAGAAATGAAAAGTCAGGGTTAGGTTTCACTGTAAAATCATGTCAAAATCCATAAACAATTTCAAATGTACGTACCGTGTACACTAGAGAGCAATTTGGAGAGTCAGAGACACATTTCTTGAAATTACGGCATGCCAGTTTTTACTACTCATTTTTACTAAGTAGATTATTAGTAGCAAAAATGTTATGCATGTTTGTAAAAATGGACACAATAAGCATGTGCTCTCAATTGTCTGCAAAGAGAAATATGTATATACTGTTTTCATTTCCCTGCGTACTACTTTACTGACCTTTAGGCCTCAGTCTCTCATTTGACTTGCACAGAGATAGTTTCTTAGGAAGATCAGTGAACAATTATGCTGTCAAAGAATAAGCAAATAAATAGAGTAAGTGGCTTCCTATTTAAGCTTTTACACAAAATGGAATCCAAAATTAGTCTTGGCTTTATTACCAAGCATGCCCAAGAGAACAGTTATGTGGAGTGTACAGGCCCAGATTCCTCTGAGTTAAATTAAAATTTAACTGTATTTTTTCAAGCAGCAACACAAAGCTTCAGTATCATAGTAGAGTAATGGAATTAAGGCATTGTTTGTTATCTCGCAGAACACCAGGGTGTTGGCTTTAAGTGTCAGAGCTTTACTAATTGTTTTTCGAGCAAATGTCAACTGTTTGAGTGCAAGTAAACTAGAGAAACCTTTGTCTTTATTTTAACAATGGTTTGAGTTATGACTTGCAGCCAAATTCTGCCTCCAGATCCATGCGCACAGATGTAACTGGGTGTTAAAGTGGACTGGGTTCAAGGGTGGAATTTGGACCATAATCGTTATAGCAGTTTTTCAAACACATTCTTTACAGTTTCGCAAGACCCAACCAATCCACGAGTTTAGCCATTCTACCTAACCTGCCTGTTTTCTTCTGTGTACTAAACTCCAGCCCATGATTTACAAGATGTGTCATGCTGTATCGCATTGGAAACATTTCAGTTTGCAAGTCTTATAGTTTGTTCAAAAACAACTGGAAAATAAAGTTTCTTTAAACCTGTGCACTTGCATTGTCTGAACCCCACATTTCACAAGGTAAAATCTTTCTTAACTAGGGCATTTCAGCTGATTCAGTTCCAGCTAAAGATACATTTGGACTCTGTGGATAATGAATGACTGATAACCACATTGAATAGGACAAGAATAAGAGATCCAGACTCATTCTATCAACATGACAAACAAGCAGTTTCAAACAGTTTTGATTACTTACTTCAGCATCTGATGGGGACAGTCATATAGAAAAAGATCCATTTCTAATACAGCACTTTGAATTAGTCCATTTTAATATGTCTTGAGGAGACTAAGCAGAAAAGTTTCCAAGTTTTACTATCAGTCAGATTTTTCTTAAACTGTGATAAAAATCAGTCTAGCCATTGGAGGCTCAGTTACATCCAAGTGAATATTAAAAGGGTGACATTAAGTATTACCAATTATTCTGGTTTTGTTAGTTGTGACCCATCTCTATGTGATGGGTCTTTTGTTCTAAGAAAGAATTTGGGAACGAGGGAGGTATATCCTGAAATAAAAGGTTTCTGACCTTGAAATCTACTTACTAAAGCAATGTGGCAGAATTATGTTTTGTTGCTTTCTTATACCTCATTGTTGCTTTTTTTCAGTTCAAGAAACTGCCTTTAAAAGATGCAAAATCCTAGCTGGTGAAGGAATGTCTTTGGTTTGGCAATGTTGTACTGTATTTGCTCATGGATTGGTCAAACATTCATTTAATATTTGACACAGTAAGCACATCACAAGATCCAGACCCAGAATACAGCCTCTAGCCTGGAAGACTTTGTGCTTATGCCCAGTGGTATATTTTGGTTTTAACTATACAGAAATATTTCCATTATGTTTGTTAAAATTTCTATGAATTTTGCGTTATCCCACCGATACATACATGCTCTGCATGCAGTGTTACAAAGCGTTAGTCTCATGCACCGTAGCATCTTATTCCCTAGGAGTAGCTACGTCCACACTCATTTTCCAAATGGATTAGCAGTTTATTCTCATTATTGTTATACTAATGTCTATATTTCAGAAGATATTAAAAAATAAATAAAATACAAAAAACTACTAGTCATTTCCTAAGGTATAAAATTACTACTGATAGTAAATTACTATGACTATTATTGTTTTTATATTTACTGACTCCTGAAGTAGCCACTGATTCTAGCACTGTCCATCCCTGAAGTGGTGCTACAGGTGCTTCAGCAGTGACCAAATGATTCTCATGTCTTTCTGTAAATAACCTTGCCTGCAGAGATCCTGGAATTACTGTTTGAAGACCCCAAAGCAAACAATTATTCTCAGGAGACAGTTCTGATATAAGATATAATGTTTCAACAGAACATCTGACAAAGGGTTGATGTGAAATAAAGCACATTTTGGGGGGGGAAGGCTTTTTCTCCTTGGCCTTTTACTGTACTATAGAATTTAAAGTTAGAAATAAGGATTCCAAAACATAACTTTTTATTTTGCTGCCTGTTCTAAAAAACAAATACATTGATGATGACAATGTTAAGAAAAGTCTTATTGTAATATAGGTCACTAATAAACTTCCTAACCTGCTCTTCAGAGCACATGCATGCCTGAAAATAAGATTAGAACTGCAAAGGTTCTTTGGTGCCTGGGCACCTCAAAAGTCTCACCTGGAGAACTGTAAATTACCTAAAGCGCATTGGTCCCATGCATGTACCTGAATTAATGCCAGATTCAAGGCTTCACGCTTGCTACATTCCATCTGCCTTTCCTCTGCTTCTGAGGAGCCTGTCTCAATGGAGGAAGGACGAGGAACATAGGAGAACTGTAAGTTTATCTGTGCCACTGTTACTTGGTTGAAGAAGTTCTAGTGGTGATCAAATTCTTTGAGAATTTAAAATTAAAGTCTCAAACTACTGATTACAAACCTCAGGTCTACAGTCTGTAGTTTTGCTCTTCTGCAGTTCTGAAAATCTCTAAAAAAACCCCATTTATTTCTAGAAATGGTAAAATAAGAAATAACATAAATAGCAAATGCAGTACACGTGAAAGATCAGCAAGATAGCAAAAATGTACTTAATAAAGAACTTAAACATCTAGTATCTGAGTGATGTAGATGCCCAGACCAAAGTTAAATCATACTGAGGTCTACTTTGGGAAAAAAACAACGTAAGCAAAAGTATAACACACATATATGGAGAAAAACAAAAGAAAAAAGAAAGGAAAGGTTACAAGGAAAAAAAAGATCATGTTAGCATTACAAAGCAATTTAGGAAGGATACACAAAGACTAAGTATTGCTGTTTATTCTCATGCAATCAATAGTAGTAGCATCACAAGGAAATGGAAGCAAGATTATGTATTCTATTTAGAACAAGAGAACACAGAGTACAGGACTGCAGAAAAACTGAATCCCCTCCACTAACTCAATGGGGGATTATTCAGCTTGCCAGAACAATATTCCAAAGTATGACATTGAAATTAAAATTATACATAACGTTTTATCCCACTGAAAATGAGAAACATTTGAGAACAGATGTGAAACATTTTTTCATTCATTTTCTCAAATAAATTTTGCATTAATTTTATGAAGGAGGTGTTGAATTTACAACTGGAAAAGCAGTACATAACACTTCTATCACTTTTTAGAATACTATCTTTGGCTAAAACAGGGAATTTCCAACTTCCTAGGAGCTGGCAATCCGTGGCACATAAGGGATAGAAGCCAATTATTAGAGATCTAAGAAAGAATTCTGCTGTTTAAATCTTTATATAACTTTTGCTCTCTTGTCTGATTTAGTCTGGTCTAAAACAGTATTGAAAGTTTTTTTCCTGTCTCTGTCATCTCACAGCTTCAGGAATCTCTCCCTGCATAGTTCTTGGTATGCTGTGCTAGGAACTACTTCTCCATCACCTAAATTTGGAAGAGATATTTTATTGTTGCTCATTCTTTCTATAGCACCTTTCTTTTAAAGGAAACATCACAGGAGTGGGCTTGCAATTTGCTCACAGTTCCAAATAATCCTTTCACTGTTTGTGGAAAAAGTTACATGGCAATGAAATTGGGATGCGTGTATCAGTCTGTTCTTCCAACAAAATCCTTTCCCAGTATTTACTGAACAGAAGGCAATTTTCATACAGTATTAATGTAATGCCAAGAAATCTTTTCCCAGAGCTAAATGCTTGATCACTTTCCAGTGGTACAATAGCAAGATGTTTCTATTCCTCCCCAATATCCGAGAGGAATATCATAAGCTACCATATTCCTGCAATCCCTATCCGTCATCTTCTAAGATACCATTGAATAACCAGGGTAAGGCTGCCTCCCTTAGCAACGTATGGGGATTACAAAACCCCTGAGAAATTTGTTGAAAATTTCTCTTTTTCCTACAGGGCAAAGCTACACAAGTTCCTTACAGAAGGTTTCTCCTTTCCAAAGGAAGTTGATGTGTGACTTAAACTCAAGGTGAATAACCTGATAGAATATTGCATTAACTGAACTTTCAGTTAAAAAAAAAAACAAAAACAACCAACCAACCAAAAAAACCCAATATCCAGGAGTCAATCGAAGGAATAACAGAAGGTCAGGCTGTAAGTACACTGACAAGTCTGGATCAGGAAATACAGGGGAGGGGAATGGGAGTATTTCAACTTAATGTGCCAATCTTTAGCTGTGCAATTCCCATAGGGTGTATTCTGCCACCATTACTCATGTCAAGCACTGTATTATGCTATGAGGTATTCCCACTGACTTCAATTTCAGTTGATTTCATCCTACCTAGTCATAGATAAGAAGTTCTTCAGCATCCGAAAGTGCAATGGATAGAGGTCCTTGCCTCAGCTTGAGATATCTGTAGTTCCTCAACCCATGATAGGTACATACAAAATATATATATGATAGTTGTATTTTTGATTCACTGATTTCAGTGCTACTTTTGGAATATATTTCTCAGCCTAAATAAATCTGGCTTTTAGAGATTAATGGAACATTAAAGCTTAAATTGTGAAGTGTGTGCTTATACTGGAGATCTCTCATATATACTACCAGAAAAAAAAGGTAATTACCTAGAAAAGAAGGGACAATGCACCGAGGTCCCCTTCCAGTGATTCTGAACTTAGCATTGTCTGAAAAGAAAAGGACTGGAGAATATCTGACCTATTCATTCGTCTGGAGTCTGTCACTTGTATACATTATTTAAATGTGGCTTAACAGCTTTCAGGAGAATTTTACTGAAGTGTTCTTGTTGGTTTTTTTTTTCTTCACTTTTTAAAAGTTGAAAGATGTCAACAAGCTTTAGTCATCTCGTACCATTCTATTGCTTTTCCCAGCAGAATTGTCATTCATCAACCAGCATTAGCAGTGCCATATCAGGTTGGACGATGGTCATGTGAAGAAAAAACCTGGTCCATAAGAAAGAAAGCTGCACAGGCAATATCCAGACATCAGGAGTTCCACTACAGGGCAACTGAATTAAATTGTAAAGAAAACCAAGTCTTTGGAAGAGATATCCTTATGGGAATTGATGTCAAAAAGTCACTTTTCTTGCAGCCATGTAGTCAAATAGGCTTATCACAGCAGGTAAAGCTCTTCCAAAGACATATGAGTTATCATAATTCTCCTCTTTTCCCCTTGGAAAAAGGTGAGTTATTCTTGATGAAATTGCTTCAGTTTCAAACAATAATAATAAAAAAATCAGTCCAAGATTGTTTCAAAGTTTAGAGGGCACTTTCTTAAGTGAATCTCACATACTAGTAAGGTACCTGTGGAGCTGCTACAATTTCATGTTTTTTGAATTAGCATAAAGGATTAGAATTATTCAAAGATGGAAGTTAACATTAGTGCTGGAGACTAATTAAGCTTACCTAAGCAGTTATACTCTTGTTTTGTTTTTAGCATGGGAGAAACAGGATGCTTTGTTTTGTAATTAAGAATAGTAGGCCACTACACAACATCGGCAAAGCTGTTTTCCGTTGTAAGAACTGCATGATGTCCTCTACTGCACAGCATTAATTGCTGGATGGGAAAGGAGATTCATATTTTGAATAGTGTAAGTGGTTTTGCATCAATGCTAGCAATCAGGCAATAATTTTATGTCTTATCAGTATACATTTTTAATAATCTTGGGATTTCTGTCTGCCAATAAAGGATAATCTGTAATAGAGCTGAAAATATATCTAGACCCTACTGGTTGTCTGCACACTAACCTGTGTGCCTTTATATGGGTGTTTTCATCTTTCTGGTAAACAGAGACTCTAAACTGACTTGTCTTTATTTATTCATTACAATTTTAGTTTTACACTATTGCCAGTTCTGATACTAAAAAATCAGAAAATTTGCATGAAATTCTATTTTTTCTCTTTTCCTGAATTTTTGGTTATTCTTGGATGATGTTTTCAAGCTGTTCTCCACAGCTATGAAAGCTAGAAACATGCACATTTTTAAATGAAAGGTGAGACTCTCTTGTTATCACTTGTGTCCAGCAGCTGGTGCTTCAAGTACGGCATTTAATACTGCAAGACTTACGATAAAGCAGCAAGAGCTGGCAGGAATGGGTTTATTTTGGAATATGGGTTATTGGTAGAGAATAATGTTCAGCATTGGCTTAAAAGAGAGGTTCAGTGTGGGATGGGATTTGGTTTCTGTGAGTGTTTTCTAAAGCTGCTCTAAGGAGCTTGACAATGTCTGTTTCCAAACGATTTTTTTGTTGTTGTTGTTAAAGCAAAAAGGCTACGTAGAAAGGAAAAACTGACTTTCTTAAAAATGCTGTCAAAGGCGTAGAATCAGCATACTAGGACACTAGAAAGGAAAATATTTCATTTCTCTGTTTTGCTTTGTCATCAGACATTTATTAGCTATGTGCAACAACAGAAAGTAAAAGTGGTTAGAAAAGACTGTTTCACTTTCATTTTTTTAAGCCTGGGGAGTAGGAGATTGGTTTTGCGTATCTATGGGCACTGCAAATTGTGAATTGGGCGGGGGAGGGGGGAGGCAGGGCAGCATCAGTCTGCCAGTTCTATAAGGTAACACTTTGTGCTTATCAAAAGGCCAAAACATAGAGTATGAGAGTAGTTTCAATTACAGTACACTGAAAGATACATTTCCTAGCAAAATAACCTCAGGCATAAGAGGAGGAAAAAAACCCCTTCCTTGGGCCATGTTCTAACTCTCCTTACACTGCGTTTACTCGTGAGTGTCTGGGGATTGTCTGGGAATTTGTACTAAAATTAACTTGCTTGCTAATTTCTGCTGTTCTGTTTGCCTGTGCTCGTGGGGGATGCCATTTCAGCTGGACGAGGGTGGGAAAAAGGAATGGTTAATCTTGCCTCCAATTGCACTACTTAAAAGGTCAGATTTGTCAGTGAAGTTTAACACTGACCTTGGCTTTTAAGCTATATCCATCCCTGTTCCCACCAATTCCTTCTTTCCTTTGACCTCACCTCAAATGTTTTTTACAAAGATGTTTTATCGAGTGTCAAAGATAAACTTAAGCGGGTAACACCTGACTACTAGAAGATGATTCTAGGTATGTTATTCACTCTTGGACTTCAATAAATGTTTTTTGCCTGTATGTCTCCATTCAGCAAAAAACTTACATTTATATATAACCTTAAAGATATATATAGTCTCTCTGAAATAACAAATTACTTGCCTGCTTAAAGTTGGTCATGCTCTTGGGCATTTTTCTGAACTAGGCCCTAAAAAGCATTTGAAAAAAAGCAAAGCTAGATCCAGTGTTCCTAATTTTATGCCTTTGATTTTGTGCCTACAATCATCCACAAAGGCAAAATTGTAGGGACATTTAAAGTTCTAAATGGCTGACTCATAAGCACAATTTGGTTTGTTATTTTGGTTTTGTTACTGTTAGGATTCAGTCATGGAGATCAGCTAGGGCCAAGAATCCTTTCTTAAAGTTTGGTCTTTAGTTAGAAGAAAACAACTGCATCTTAATCATCATGGAAAAATCTCAGCTGACTGCTGCTTAGAAATGAGTGTTTTTTCCCATTACCAAACAGTATATGTCACATATGATTATCAGAAATACTAAGCTGACTTTAAAATAAATATTATCTGGAATTTGGAAGAGCTCAATTTACAATTGCTCTTGTCAAATATCTTGACCAACTCCCTTTTATCAATAGGAGTGACTTGTGCTGTACTGGTCTATGAAATCTACAGATACTATCACCTTCCAGTCCAGATTGGAAAAGATAACTTTGAAGATTGCTAGTTCAAAATCCCCCTCTCTGTCTTTTCCTCTTTTTAAAAATTTTTCTTCTCTTTCTTTTGCACAGAAACAGACACTAGCAATCTTTCACATGTTCATCTAGAAAAACTCACCAATTTTTATTTTTCTTTAAAACTATCTAGTTTGCTGCCCACATTTTTATTAAACACAAACTACTCCATATAACTCTTGCCAGGAGCAAAATAGCCCATAGTGTAACTCCTCCATAATGGAATCATTTAAAATCATGACTTATTCCAGGTCTAAGGCAACTGTACATTATTTTTAGCTGTTTCTGCTATCCTTGACACAGGCATGGGAGTCAGGTATTTAAGCTCTTACACCACAGGATTTCAACTGGGATAGTTTACCTATAAGATATCTCTTCCTCTTAAATTTAAGGCTATTTCATTCATGAGCTGAAGTTGTTTTTTCCCCAAAGCCAGGTGGATTACACAATGTCAGAAAGGAGAGCAAATAACAAGCTAGTAATTTAGCCAGTATGTCAACAATAAAATAAAACCTGAAACAAAAATGGAAAGGGTTTCATTCTATATAACAAACTTTCTGTCATAATAAATTTACTGTTCTGAATTTCAAAATATTACAGAAGCATAAAGAATCTCAAAATAAATACTTAAACTAAGTAAACTTGTAGGCACACATACATGTTGTAAATTTCTGGAGTGAGACACTTCCATTTCATCTTCAAAGTCTAATGCTAAATGTAGAAGGAAGCCATTAATGTCCCATCATTTATAAATGATAACTGCTTCTACATAATGCTTCAAAGCCATTTTTAAGCCATTTAAGCTTTTTCAATTTGCACTAAGTATCTACCAAGAGATTATAGTTTAGAATTTAGAGCAATATTTAAACTGATATCATATACTTAATTTTAAATAAATTTTAGTATAAAAAATATAATTTCTCAAGATATACGGCACATGATTTCCCTCTTCTGTTCATCCACAGAGCAAACAGAAGCTTTAAAGTCAAGTTCTTTGAGTTGTTCCTAAGCTATTAACTTCCACGGTACCCAGAATGTGGGCAACCATAGGGGTTGCAACACCAGCTATGGCATGCTGAAAACTGGTTCTTGCTTTTAAAAACATAAAACAATTATTTGAGAATTACTATTACAGAATATTTATTTTTCAGTTATTTTAAAAGAAAAAGGAGCAAAATGTTTTCTTTTCTTTTTTTTGAAGAAACAAGAGAGATGATGATCTGGGAAAAAAATCTGCTAGGGCCACCTACCCTTCCTAAAGTGGTGGGTGGCTGGAAGGAGAAGGTGTTTTTAAAGGTATGGGTGCTTCAAGAAAACTTTTATATGACAATCCTAACAGAGGAGAAATGTGAAATATGTGGTCAGAACAGAATCCTGCTATAGGCAGCATCCCAGTCATCTCTCAGCTACCCCTTTTTGTTTTGTGCATCTTTTCTCACTACGTATATTTTCCAGTCTGAGGACTGACAGACCTCACTCTGAGATAGAAAGCTAGATCTTCCCATGCTAGTTGTTAATACTCTTAAGCTTTTTAAGCTCTTTTGGACTGCAACAGTAAGTTTGTGTGTTTGCACAGTGCCTCTGGCAACTACTATATTATATTGAATAAAAAAGATGGAGAGAGGACTTCTGCTGAAAAACACTGTCTTCACCATGCTGCCTGCTCTGGATTTTTTTCAGTATTTACCATAATAAACAATCTTAGAGTGAGCACTGTGTCAGAAGTCAAAGGGATAACGATGATATGCCTATGAACTAGGAATATTTTGCTGAAAGCCAAAGCCCTTTCCAAGTTGGTACTAGGTGAATCTCAAGTAGAAATTCTCATACAATTTTTATGACTGAGGGGGAGCACTATCCCAGTAACTCTTGACTTTATCATTACAATTTTAAATTCAGTTATTGCCCATTTTAATATACAAAACAGTTTCCATGGAAATATAAAGTAGAATTGTTGGCCCATTTGAAACAAGCAGATGGTGAATGAAGGGGGAAGGATGGAGGCAGAGGCACTCATGTGGAATTTCTCCATTTTTTACCAGTGCACCAAGAAAATAGATAAAGTCAGCTTCAGCACTGCAGCCAACTTTTGGTTGAGTTGGCTAGAAGGACATACAACAGTAATACTATTCTGCTGGCTTGTCTTGTATGTATAGTAAATAATATGTTATATTTTCATCTAAACATTCTAAAACCTTTAAAAATAAGTCATAAGAGAGCATATACAGAAACACAGGATGTTTTCTCACAGTCATGTTGTACTTACAGACAGACATGTGACAATATCTCACAATGAATTATCCATATTTTGAAAGTAACCTCTGTTCAAGGAGGTCCCAATTTCCTCAGATGAATCATAGGATATCTCAAGTTGGAAGGGACCCATAAAAATCATCAAGTCCAACTCCCGCATGGAGAATCCTGCAATTTCTCTTGTTAAATTTCATACAATTGGTGATTGCCCAGCTCTTTAGTCTATCCAGATCTCTCTGTAAGGCCTCTTTACCCTTGAGGGAGTCCACAGCTCCTCCTAGTTCAGTATTATTGGCAAACTTACTACATGTACATTGGACTCCTGCATCCAGATCATTTATAAAAACATTAAAGAGCACTGGCCCTAAAATTGAGCCCTGATATTTTGATTAATATCTTGGTCAATCTTTTATCTGTGGCTATGTATATTTACAATTCAACCACAATCAGAAAATTCAAATTATATTTTCCCTTTTCCACAACTGGACAAACATATAATTGTTTCTGCTATGAATACTTCTGCATGCTTTGAAAGTAGTATTCTGCCACCTTTAAATGAACTTGAGTGACACATCAGTCAATGTGAGCAAAGTTGTATTGGCATGGCCCTCAAGATTCAGGACCGGGCTTACATTGGTGACCAGCATTTATTTCCTTTTTTTGTCAGAAACCATACTTGCAATGGGGCTGCCAGAACATCCCATTGTTGTCTCTCCTTCCCTCTAAGCCACAATCCTCCTCCTATACTGGGAAAGGGGTGTTCAATCTACTAACAGCACAAATGGATTTAAGAATCTCTTTCCTCCAGCTTCTTCACCGGTAACTTGATTTCACTATTCACTGAAAATGACCGCAACAGTTCATGCATGTACTGAGAAAATTAATTTTAAAATCTAAATAAAGCCTTGATGCTGTTATCATTATTTAGTATTTATCAACAGTTCTACAGGTTTGATGCAATACTAAATTGTTGAGAAGAGCCATTATAAACTCAAGCAAGACATATCAGCTCAAGTGTGGGGTAGCAAGAGGAGATGTAGCTAGAACAAATATAGTAAGTGGTAAGTAACAAAAGATGTTATTAATGTGTCTAGATCTGACGTAGGAAAGTAGAAGAAGAACTAAAGCGCTGAGGTAGGGTCAAGGCCACCATGCTTTCACAAGAATCTGGGAAAAGCAGTGTGTTCAAAAGATTCCCCAATACAAATCTTTCTGATTTTGTTCCCTCATCATGTTTGCTTTTTGCTACCTGTGACTCTCAGTTGCCTGAATGGTTTTGCAGTATCTAACATGTTAAGGTGTTGCTTTCAAGTTTTATTAATGTTTTCCAATCATTTTCTAGTTTTCTGATGAATTAGCCTGTCAAAACCACTTTTTAACAGAGAGTATAATAATTGAGCATTGAACATCTGTTCGAATTTGTTGTGGATAAATACTGAATTGGATAGCCACAAAAATATAATTTATTATTGCTAGTAGATGCTTTTCTGCAGTAAATAATTGCTACCTGGAAAATTAATTTACTTTTTTATTATTAAAACCTGACAGAGAATAATATAAAAAGTATGGACTCCTCAACTCTGTAAAATCCTTGGCATGAAGAGATGGAATAAGTTTTTTGAGTTTGCTTATTTTCTTTCACTTGCCATTTTTAAGTGAGATTTGGGGGGATAACCATCTTATATCAACATTTTTTGAGCCAACATTTTGACAATTTTTCTGCCTTGGATAGATATGGGGTTTGGTGCATAAATTCATCCTATTCTTTACAGAATTAGTCTTTTTTAGGTATACAAACTGAATCATTTCATATATTCCAAATTTAGATCTGATATGTATACATCTGAAGTCTTGTTTTCTACAGATTGATAAACTCAGCTTTTGCAACATCTCATAATCTAGAAATGAGAAATTCCACATTTGGAAATGGCTTATATCTGTATAACAGAAAGTCCTGCATCCTGAAGAGCAGCTTCAGATTAGCATTAGATACTGTGAAATCTCATTCAAAACACACGTTAAACAGTAAAGCTGAGAACATTTATAAATAACAGTTTATATAGGGCTGCTAATCTAAATACAAATGCTGTGCTTCAAAAGCTCAGCTCAGTTAGAAAAATGTTCTCTCTAAAGAATTCGAAAATTAAAATGTCTGCATGTTGAAACACAATTTAAAATGCTTAAAAATAAGTAGCAATCATCTTATTTTTCTGTGTGATACAATTATGGAATAACAAGGAGGAACATTTCTGAAGTATATTTAACAAGTAGCTTGTTTCAGCCTGGATATTAGCTTGATTTACCATCTGCAGAATTACCAATAACATGATGCATTTATTACCCGTAAAAGCTATTAGCAGGTCATTTTGTTCAGTTCATCATATGTGTCTTGAGACACAATCTGGCGTCTAACAGATTTTCATACATTGATGTCACAGAGAATCAGACTGTTCTTTAATTGATTGTTTCTTGCTAGACTACTTTGATTAAAACAGGTTGTGCTATTTGCTTTTAGTTCTACATTTCTCTACTTTAAATGCATGCCCAGGAAAGGCAGAAATTATTCTCATTTCCCTGGATTTGTCTAATTCAATGTGTATGTGATAATCCTTGTAATCAAGCTGTTTAAAAACCGTTCCAGTTATTCTAAACCCATTACTCCCTTCCCAATTAATACAATCTACACAATGTTTTAAAAGCTATTCATCTTTCCAGGCCAAGTTGTTAGAGGATTGTTAGATCTTAAGCCTTGGAGACATGAGTGCATACAGAGGAATGGCATCTGAAGAAAGTGTTTTTACCTTTAATTTACTGAGGGCAGGCTCAAAAGCTGGGATCTAGCAGTAGGAAAAGATGTAACTGTTCTATAAAACAGGAAACAGCAGAATAGCTGTGGACATTTTGCTTGGTGCTTTATTTAAAAATATGGTCTCATCTGGCCCCCAAAGGCCAGTTCTATGCTCTATGGGAAACAGAATACCAATTATGTGGTTTATACTTATGTTTCTTCAAGAATCAGCAATCTGAAATAAGAGTGGATGTGGCAAGGACATAGAATTGAAAAAAAAATGAAAATAAAATAGTGCTATTTTTAAGTTTAGTAGGTGCAGAATGCTGCCCAAAATATTATGGTTAACAGAATTCAAGATACTATTTGAACTGTGGTAGAGACATTTTTGTTTCTTTCTCTTTTTCATTTGGTGCTAAGACTCTCAACTGATTTAAATTGGTATAATTACCTAGCAATTAATAGACTTATGTCATCTTACATTGTCTAAGGATTTCATTTTTTTAATATTAGACTCTATTATCTATTTATGCTAATGATGTATAAAAAATTCACTCCATGCAAGAACACTGTTCATGGCCAAGGTAAGGCTGAAGTGGTGCATAAAACCTATGCACTGTCCTTTTGCCCTAAGATGCAGTTTATCCTGCATGACATTTTTTCATGCTGCACCACTTTTGTTTTCTATAATTATTATGCAATTATGCATGTTGGTACCCAATATGAATTGCCTACAAATTAAAAGGGTACACCTTCCTGCAGTAGGGTGGATCATCTGTAAAACTGAGCTCCTGAACACAATGATTTTTCATACTTGTTTATGCAGTTTATAGGTCCTTTTGAATATGATGAATATAGAAAAATATGGGAAAAATATACAGAAGTTAAACATAATGATTTCTTGGACATCTTTTGTATTGCTGAAATTATTGACTGTAATGTGAAGTAGGATTTTCTATGTTCTTTATTACATAATACATGTAATAATCTGACTCCACAGACAGAAGCTGCACTATTTATGACTATGTGATGAAAACACCTAAAGAGAGAAGAATTGAAAGAAAATCAAAATGAGAGAGAGAGAGAGAGGAGGGAGAGGTGAAACTTGCATCCTGAGGAGCTGCACTTTCCCTCATCACAGATACAAGGTCAATACTCTCTTTTCCTAAAACTTCAACTCCTGTTCCTAAGTAAAGTTATAGTAATACTAGGAGAACTCTGTATGTCTTTTTTATCATGATTGTATGAACATGGAGGTACTGCAAAAGCCTAGTGCTACCTGTGCTAGCTAATTCTTTTGCATTTTCACATTTACTGCATATGTATGTAAACAGAAGACACCATGGTTGGTAAGAGGCTGCATTTAAGTTCAGAAATATCTTAGACTCTAGTTAAAGAGAATGGAAATTAGCCACATGTGATGGAAAAAATCAACTCAGAAAACATAGACATCTGTCAAGACCCTTAAATATCCTACTTTCTCTTCCCAGCGTGACACTGGACAGTTGCATCTGTACCACCAAGTTAGCATCTCAGTTGGCTTTCAAATAAAAGGTAAGTGCATGCTGTGGTTTAACATACCTGTCCTGGCAATGATAGCAGTATACTCCATTCCATATCAACTTTTTAGATGCTACTTGAAGGAAAACTTACATAGCTCACATGTTCAATGCAGGCACATAACATTAATACTTTTTAGAAAAGGGCTTGGAGAATGCCATTGGAATGAGCCAGGGAGAGTGGGCGCCACTGATTTGCACGGAGATGACAGGGAGTAATGGCAGGGGGAACAAACAAGCAGGGGAAAGTTTGAGAGTGACAAATGGGGTAAGATTCTCTAGGGAAGGAGAAGAAGGAGACACACTTTCAAATGCAGGATGAGAGTAACAAAGAAAGAGTGCAAAAAGGTCAGAGGGATGTATGGATAGGACCCAAAGTGAAAGCACTGTGTACAAAAGGAGAGTGGTGAAATAGACAAGCAGTCAGCATGGGGCAGAGAAAATGTAGTCAAAACTGTTGTTGCTTTTCCAAATGTTGATGATCTCTGCTTTGACAAATTCCTAGATACTTTCTTTGCAGAAGTCCCCATAGAGTAGTCACCCAAAGGAGTGGAAGAGCTATCACCTAGGTCCTCAATGGTTGCTGGTCTCTGTTTCTAGAATGATGATTTGCTTCAATGAGGTCTTACTCATTGTCCCACCCCATGGAAAGACCTTTATTTTGACTGCTTGTGTGCTTTCTCCTCATCACTGGAGAATCTTAGCTTCCCCAACCCACTTTCTTCTTTTGTAGCTTAGCCAATGGGGAAAGTTAACAGAGGGAGTAGAACACAAATACAGCCAAGTTGTTGCATCTTTAATAATAATAGAAAAAATAATCTGGTTCCCATGACTATTCTGATTACCTTTACAATCTGAAAGGCGGGCCTCTTGGAGTGAAATATTCCTGTACAGCCTGAAGCTTTTTACATCACTGAGCTCTGAATTCTGCAACTATCTACATTTTCTGTCATGTATGGGGGTGAAGCTCACATTACTCTAACCTAGAACTGCACTTGTACAAGAGATGGCATATAAAGTCCATGTGATGCCCTCTTTATTGAAAAACATTTTATTTCTATTTAAGATGCATTAGGAGGTGGCACAATGTTCTTGCACTCTTTTTTTCCTCCCTCTCCCCCTCCCCCACATTTTTCTTCTGCTTTTCTTGCATCTGGTTTACAATGTAATTTTTCTCCCTGTGAATGGTTCTGAAAACGAATGGCAATGGCAACCCTCTACACTGCACAGCAAAGAAAAAAAATTCAAATTATTATCAATGCATATAGACATACATTTTTGTTCTTTATTTTAGGTACAAGTACATTTAAGTCTCCAAAAGGGGAAAATATTACTCCTTTATTACCCCACTGTTAAAAAATAAGAACAGCTAAATAAGTGAAATCTTATATTTGTAGGGTGTCTCTAAGCCTATCAAAAGATCAAAAATATTTTACAGTCTGTAGAGGATTAGAAAATAACTTCATTAATTAATGACATGCAGCCATCTCTGGTGAAGACCTTGTCAGTCATTCCAAGTGGACATAGGTCATGTCAATTCTTTTTTGTGGGTGGTGGTAGGGAATATTATGAGCAACAAATCTTCCTGAAACTACAGAGGAAACACAGCTACACAGATTGTAATTACAAGAGTACGGAAAATTACAAGAACACAGAAAAGCAATGCCACATCTCTTGCAAAAAGTGCTATGAGCCTTCAGCAACCACAAACTGCTGGACCTCACTCCTGCTTCTGAGCTAAAACATGAACCTTGGGAACAGACTTGCTGAGATTTTAACTCAGCACATACTCAGAGGAAAGAGTGCCACCTACTGAGAGCAGACATTGAAACATGGATTATTCTTCCTGACTTAACACATTCTCCCTCTTTTCTTCCTAACAGGAAAAAAACATGAGTATGTTTTAATATTCCAGTCTAGATGTATTTGTATGTTTTGTGGAATTTCAAAATTAAAAAAAAAAAATCCCATACAGAGTATGACAAATTCAGATTCAAAGACCTCAACAAGCCAATCTGATTTTGGACAACTGTCTTAATCACAGCAGTGATGACATCATTTCTGTGGGTTTAGTCTCCTGACCAGCAGTAGGACATAAGCTAAGAGGCAGTGGGTGAGTTAACTACAGCACCAAAACTGAGGAGGAGGGAAGGAATTACCAACATCTGACATTTCTGAGAATAGGGGACTAAAACAACTGGCTCATCCAGCAAAATATGTATTTCATCAATTTCTGAAGACATTTATAGTGTGTGCAGTGGTCTTTCTATTCAAGAGTATGAATAGGTCATCACTGAGCTTGTTTTTACAATTGTAGTCCCTGTTCACTTCCCCCAGTTTTACATATCATTGCATCACCGTTGGCAAAACTGACATATGAGCAGGGTGTTTTATATGGGATTAAGCTGCACAGAAATAATGGTGTAGAGTAGATGGCCCATACTATCAATTGCTGGCAATATGCTTGACTGCACTCAACAGTATTATCTGGTTCATGAATACAGATCAACCACTTCTGCTACTTTTTAAAAATATTATGCTATTGCAAGAAAAAAAAAATATTGTTTCAGGCATACAAAATATTTATGGGACAACCCAGCATCAGTGCAAAGAGCAGAATAGGGTAGAAAGGAAAAGCACAGGGGAGAGAACAATTTCGGAAGAAGAATGCACCAGTGATAAGAGGCGTAGTGCTGCTTACTTCTGCAAAGCTGCAGCCTTTCTGTGCCCTGCACGCTCGCCGGCAGCGGGTCAAGGGGCAGAGCCTTCACATGCTAACATAAGGAAAATCAATTTCAGTCCTCAGCGGACTCAACTACTGGAACAAAAGGCAACCCAAGCAATTGCTCTATGGCACTTCACATACTTCTGGCATGATGCAGGCAGCCCACCACTCCCAAACCCTGCACCAGTTCTAGAGCAGCCTGAGAAAAAATACATACTTCTGTGAAGTCTCCAGCTTCACAGATACACTTAGATACAACTTTGGATTTGAAGCTGTTCACGAAAAAGTAGAACCAGCTCTCTGGGTCTAAACTGATTCTTCGGCCAAACACATCTCTATTTCTTTAAGATAGCCATTAAAACACACAGAGTAAACTAAGGTGGGATGACTAGTTTGCACTAAATAAAGCTAACAGAAAACAAGTGTAAACCCTAGTTTTTATATTTTCATAAAAAAAGCAAGAAACAAAGACAAGCTCTTTGTTTATTTAACATTTCAGTACACAAGACCAATCTTTCTGTGCCTCTTTGTCTTGCAGAGGGAAAATTCTTGCCAGCCCTCCTGATAGCTGCAAAACTGCAAAGGACTCCCTCTTTTCAATTATTACTTCTTAAGCTCTAGCAATCAATGGGCCCAAAACAAAAGCAGAATTTAGAAGGGTGCCAAAAGTGGGGCAGGGAGAAGAAGGATAATTCTTGTCCTGCAGAATTTACAAGCAGATATCTCTCTGATTTTCTAGCTTTCCTAAAACAATTTTAACTTACCTTGAACTCTAAGATAATTTGTGCATGGGATGTTATGATTGTTACAGAAAATGTTCTTGGGCCTCATCCAATGTTAGAGAAACTAGTCAAGGATATCCACCCAGTATTATCTACTTAAATCAATGAAGTTCAACATCCAGTCACGAAACGAAGCAGACTGACTACTGGGCAAACTTTCCGGGTTGGTACCAAATCATAGAATCATAGAATCGTTTAGCTTGGAAAAGACCTTTAAGATCATCCAGTCCAACCATTAACCTAACATTACCAAGTCCATCACTAAAACAATTAAGGGTATAGTAGCAATTTCATGTTTCCTGGTTTGGTGGCTGGATTATTTATAATGAAAGTAAAAACTAGGAATCATTAACACTGGAAAGGACCTCTAGGATCATCAGTCCAACCATCAACCCAACACCACCATGCCCACTGAACCATGTCCCCAAGTGCCACGTCTACCCGTTTTTTGAACTCTTCCAGGGATGGTGACTCCACCACCTCTCTGGGAAGCCTGTTCCAGTGCCTTACTACTCTTTCCATGAAGAAATTTTTCCTAATATCCAATCTAAAGCTCCCCTGGTGCAGCTCGAGGCCATTTCCTCTTGTCCTATCGCTAACTACTTGGGAGAAGAGACCAACACCCACCTTGCTACAGCCTCCTTTCAGGTAGTTGTAGAGAGCGATAAGGTCTCCCCTCAGCCTCCTCTTCTCTAGGCTAAACAACACCAGTTCCCTCAGCTGCTCCTCATAAGACCTGTGCTCCAGACCCTTCACCAGCTTTGTTGCCCTTCTCTGAACACACTCCAGCACCTCAATGTCTTTCTTGTATTGAGGGGCCCAAAACTGGACACAGTATTCCAGGTGCGGCCTCACCAGCGCCGAGTACAGGGGCACAATCACCTCCCTGCTCCTCCTGGCCACACTATTCCTGATACAAGCCAGGATGCTGTTGGCCTTCTTGGCCACCTGGGCACACTGCTGGCTCATGTTCAGCCAGCTGTCAACCAGCACCCCCAGGTCCTTTTTGGCCAGGCAGCTTTCCAGCCACTCTTCCCCAAGCCTGCAGCGTTGCATGGGGTTGTTATGACCCAAGTGCTGGCACTTGGCCTTGTTGAACCTCACACAGTTGGCCTTGGCCCATCGGTCCAGCCTGTCCAGGTCCCTCTGCAGGGCCATCCTACCCTCCAGCAGATCGACACTTCCACCCAACTTGGTGTCATCTGCAAACTTACTGAAGGCGCACTCAATCCCCTCATCCAGTTCATTGATAAAGATATTAAACAAGGCTGGCCCCAAAACGGAGCCCTGGGGAACACAAAGAATCGTTGCTTGCTTTTTGAACTTGCACATCATAGACCTGTCTACTTAAGCTGCTCCTTGCCAAGAAAGGTAGCGCCATGGGCAGCTCTCCTCACTGTAGCAGCAGCTGCGTAGCCACAGCATGAGGATGCCCACCAGTCAAGGGTGCAGGGAGCTGGCCTGACTGGTGGCTCACACTGCGTCAGCAACACTTGCTGTGGTCCAGCTGAAAAACTGACCCATCCTTCTTCATAATATGTGATGTGATATTTGTATGAAATGTGGTGTAGCTGTGTTTATGTACATAAAGAAACTAGATAATGATACCTAATGATAACATAGGAAATATGAATTATTTTGGAGGAGCAGCGTTAAATGCAAGCTGCTTGTTTACTCTCATAATTAAGAAACGTATTTGAACACCCAGCTAACACCATGTACTGCTAGAGGTCTACAGATCATCTAGAGAAGAAAATGTCATGCTTCTTTTTACATGACCAGCTTCAGCAGAAGAGTATTTAATCTCTGAAAATTTCAAGCTCTCTGCTTCAAAATGCCAGAGATTTGTATTTACTTTTCCTCATGCACAGTGGTCCTGCTGTCTCCAGCAGGACCTGCCAGATACTGTCCACTAGTTCACTAACAAGGCCCTCCATGGGGTAGGAAAGTCTGCAGTGACTCTCATCAAATCAGGGTGACAGACTAATCACAATGGGAGCGCCATGTATGAGAGCGCAGAAATGGGGGGAATATCCCCTGCATGTGTTTTGCCTCCATTACAGCAGTTTAAAGGAAATGCTGTGTCAGTGGTTTTGATGCATCCAGGGACTGAATGTAAACAACATGGTACAACTCTAGAAACTGCCATCATAAAATATTTTAAGAGGCAAAGTAGAGTAAAATAAAATAAAAATGTCTTTTTATGTGATATCTCAGAGTAATTCAGGATTTATGGTACCTTAACCTTTAGAATCCAAAATATTAAGCTATGTTTCTTAGAGATAATAACTCGGTTGTCCCTCACTTATGTGTCTTAGATAAAAGCCTACTGCCACAGAATCCATGAATGCTCAAATACCCTTGCGGGCCTTTAGTAGTAAATCTTATGGAATAGCTTATGGCCAATGTAATGGCCCACAGTAGCCTGCGAATATCATGAATTCTAATAATACTTACATCAGTAGAAACATGAAGTAATGTCTCCATTGTAATTAAATGATGTATTTAGAGCAGTGCACTAAATGGTCCCCTAGTGTGTTGGTGATATATTCTAATAGTCTTCTCTTTACAGCCCCACACGGTAATATTCATGCTTTATTCTGGAGGGCTTTGCTTCTTACTGAACATTTGAATTGCAACATTAAGTGGTAAAGTGGATTACAGCAGACCTCCATGAATATGGATTCAGATCAAGAATCTAAGTGCTTAAAAAAATAAAATGTTACTATTTAAACAGAATGATTACCAAAATATTTTGATATGGAGGGATGTCATGAGTTCTTTCATTTTCTTTTTTTTTTTACATACATCCTGGACCCAGCTCAAATTTGCTGCAATTAAATACTGAACAGGAGGAGACATTCGAGTTTAATTCACCTAAATAATTTGCACTGCAGTTATGGAATTCGATTTTGGTTATTTAAGGCATAAATTCATTTTAATAATTATGTTACTACTGTATTTTAAATGCAATTCTGAAAAGATTCGGACTACAGTACATTGTCAGCTCATAAGACTGCTGCTGATCGTAAATGTTTCATATTTATAAAAGGAGTATCTGCTGCTTCAGAGAGAGAAAATAATCTCTTTTCTGCTGATTAGGTAGCAACAAAAATGTTCATTTATGTATTTCTACTCTTTATTTTCCCAGTAAATCAGCCAATAATATAACAGCTGGAGGTACTAAGGGCCTGAGGCAAAGCTAAGGGCACTTCAATATATCCAGGCATGGCCAGAAATTGTGGAATATTAGGAAGCATATTACAGTATATGTAAAACTATAGCTGACATCTCATTATGAAGCAATGTTTTATAATATTTTTAAAGAAAAGCTGATTTTAGCATTTGAAAAAAAAATCAGAATAAACCCATCTATATCAATAAGAAGTTTTATTAAAAGGTTCCATTCATTCACTGTATCTCAGCTTTTCCAATAATTGCTTCTGAAACACTGTTTCCTTGTGGCACTCATACTAAACAAGCAACATTTTCGGAACACTGCTCAAAATAAATTCTCTAGGAATTCATGCATATGACATATAGATTTTCATATGATTAAGCATGAGTTACCCATGCACAGTGTTGCTTGTCTTTATTTAAGGCTGCCAATATTTTTGTTATGTAGTGCTTTCTGGAATAACCAACATTCATGTAGGAAAACTCCAGAGTTATTCGGTTTTGTTTTGGTTTGGATTGGGTTTTTTTTGTTTGTTTGTCTACTTCAGGGCCAGTTACTAAATCAGCAGTGTCGTTTTCATGGCTCCTAAGTTTTAGAAATGAATGAGCTCTGTAGTTAGAGACCCCTACAGAAGGTCACGTGTTTTGACTTAGCATGGAGAAGAGTCATTCAGTTGAAAACCTGACTAGGTTGCCCAGCCATTCGCACAACCTATTTGGCTAGAGCTTTCCTTGGATGGTATATTCATGGGCACCTTCACTTCAGATTTTGGAAAGACCGGTTTGACCTTAAACTTCCAGAAACAGGTCATCCAAATCTAGACTCAGCCACTGTAGGGCAAGCTGCTGAATGAAGCAACTGTGGTACGTCAAAAGTACTTTAACCTTTAGAAAATAATAGCTTGAGTTTCCAAAGGGCATACATTCAGAAAAGCCGTAATCCTTCCTGCTTTAGCCCTAAATTTTACCTATTCCTAGAAGTGATCATTTTTAAGGTTTAAAAGTATTCTGTTCACATTTCTCTAATTTTCAGGTGCCTATGCCCTGGCACTTTCTGCCTAAAGTAGACGTGCTAAGATAAGGTGTTCTGACAGTGTTCCTAGATGACTCCTGAGTTGCTGACAGCAGAAGGTTTTTGTTAAAAAAAAGTAGATCTTGTGAACGCTTCCTTTTTTTTTTTTTTCCTTTCTTCTTGTGAACCAGTCTATTTTGCAGCCATAAAAGGTCTGGATAAGATATGAAACTTATCTTCTTAATGCAGATTATTGTGAACATCTTTAACAACTACACTTACTCTTCCAGTTTAAGATCTTGGTCAGTGGGGTGCTGGAGCCCACACAAAGGCAGGCAGGGAAGGAGTAAATTTAATGCAAAGGCAGCCAAAGTAGATGATGTGTTCTGCTCTGAGGAGACTGCCTAAAGGCCAGTTTGAGACAGTGTTTGTTTTTTTGCTTACCCTCTGGTACATCACATCTGTCACTAGGAGAGTCCCTGGTCACAGGTAGGAGACTCAGGAAAGAAAGTATTGATTCTGGACATATTTTAATTTTGTTAGAGTACTCCCAAGAAGGCAGACTAGAGAAAGATCACTTTGATCAAAGCAGATAATTGTCTTTTTGGATATTACCCCAAGGAAGGTGATTCAGTCTGGCTGCAAACCAAACAATGAGTATTTAAAACCCTTTGGCCCAAGACACTTCATGTAAAGAGACTAATGACAATTCCTTAGGATGAACTGGAGGCCATGGTCTGGGTAACAAATTCACAGGAAAGGTCTAAATATCACATCAAAGATCAAAAATCTTTTAAGGTCCACAAGCAGGATTCCTGGTAGAGGATGAATCCAACCTTCAGCCAGTTTATACTGGGGCAGAAGCCCCAGTTTTCTCTAACTCCTGAGTATTAAGGAAACTAATTCACCATCTAGACATTGAATACCTGCAATGGTATTCCTAGGGTAATTGTAATTAGGTGCTGCCAAAGGGAAGTTCATCTGTCAACCAGATAAGGTATTTTATGGGATTAGTCCAAGGCAGTGAAATTACATGTTAAGTACATTAAAAAATATGTTTTCCCATATTGCCCTCAAAATGAAAAGTATACATATACCATCAATTTAATAGAATAATAAAACTTAAATTGTTGAAATTAAAACATAACAAAGGTGAACATAAAAAAATCATCACATTCTAGTAATTGTTAATTCCTTTTTGAATGACGGATGAGGAGAGAAAAAGTACCACTATAACTGTTTGCCACAGTAAATAAAAAGAAAACAATCATCCTGGTTTTATTAAAATACAAAAATATTAATACTTATTAGGTGCTTTCCAAGCCCTATCTGATCAGCCAACCACAGGTCCTGCCCAGATCTTAGCAACAGAGAAGGAAACAAATGAATTATTGCTTCCTGTTTTTATCAATAGGTTAGCACACTGAAAAGTGACTTCCTTGGTCTCCATGTAATATTTAAAGGCACTTTTTAAAAGCATTTTTCTAGATCATATTCCCACATTTGCACAGTTCAGATAGTTCAATTTCCAACACTTCTGAGAAAAATAAAAAGTAGTACAAGGCAGAAGACTGTGTACAAGTGTAAAAACAGGAAAAGAAAAAGCAAACCAGTCTTGAAGGAATAGCAAGTTCAATTACCAGCTGAACTGACATCTTAGTACAGGAGAACTCCTGTGATAAAACAGCTAGAAAATTCCCACCTAAAGCCATAAAAAGTCTCTTTAATTTCAACCTCTGTTTTGAGAAATTTTATAATGCCATAATCTTTTAGGCATTATATGTGAGACACAGCTGTGCCTTCAAGCTCAGGAATCAACCCCCAAGTCTTTGCACTACAACTGTTACACCCAAAATACATGCTTCATCTTCAGGAAAACTTCCAAGATGCTTTACTAGGACAGCAACTAATGCATTCTGTCTGGGATTTACATTTACTTACTTTTTATATTAATAATACTATTCTCCCCTTAGTTGCCCGTGCCACTGATTCTGAGCACAGTGAAGGATGCATGCGGAGCAATAAATGCTACCACAGTACTATTTCTTCCTCACTTTTATGTGATGATAGAGTTATCACAAAGCAGAACTACTCTTGAATTACAAAAGCTTGTCCTACTCAATAATTCCAAAGACGACAGCTGGAAGGAGGGACAGTTTAGCAATCTGAGATGTGAAGACACCAAGGGCTGCTGAGATCTCTGTAGTGAAGCACAGGGGTGGATGGGGAATGTTGAGGCCAATGGTTATGGGAGTGAATCTGAAGCCCACCTCATGGAAGAGCTGCAGTTCAATGGCACCAAGTTAGAGTTCAAAAGGCTGCTAAAATGCATTTTTCTAAACAATAATTTTCAAGATGGAAAGTTTCTGTCTGTTAAGCTGAAACTGGTTTGCACCCAATTTTTGTCAGATTTCCTAGTTTAAAAATAATTACTTTATGTCTTTATATTCTGACAGACATCAAGTATGGGTTCTAAATGGCTATTAATACATAAGTCATCTGAGTACAGATATCAGGAATACTATTAAGTCACACATTGAAATGTTGTACTTTAGAAAAGTAAATAATAAGTGGCTAGCCATTTACTGAAATGTCTGTTTAGCCTTGTGAACCCTGTGGATATTAATACATGAGGATTTAAAGAAGTCATATTTAAATTATACTAGGATTCTTCAAAAACACATTATCATTAGTTAGTTATTATTTTGTAATTAGCTGCATTCATCACAACACTTCATAGAGGTAGCCAACGATCAGCAAGACCATTTATACACACATGAAAGCAGAAGTGATGTCTTGCACATCTAAGGACACTCACTGTGAGTTAATGACATCAGAAGAAATTGATCTCCAGTACCCCGATTCCCATTACATTCCCTATCTACAGTTCTCTGTACCTTGGCTCTCTGTAGTTGCATCTTGAGAAAGATTTTGCTGTATGCATTTGTCTAACCAAAATTTTAACTTACTGTTTTCCTTCCTAAGAAGCATTTGTTAGTACATACTAATTAAAGAAAATCTCCAAAGATGAAAACATTGACAGAAATAAAAAAAAGCAAGAAGAGAAATGTCTCTAGCTGCTGCAGCTTCTGGCCATGGGCACTGTTGCCTCTGAGAATATCTCTGGAGGTATATAAAAGACCAGAAATGGCACAATGGTTTAGAAAAAGGCACTGTGTCACTGCTTCAAGATGCACAAAGTCCAAGTAATGGCTTTTTCACATTTTTAGGTAAACCTTAGACTCAGCTCAAGTGTTATGCTCATATCCAACATTCATCTGCACTGTAAACACTTGGATGATCATTTTTATGAGGCCAGGAAGCCTTCTCCAGCCAGAGGACCAGCTTCCCACCCTGCGTGTGTAAATTCCTCCTTATCATTTCGCCGTTTTTAGCCTCCATCATGTATAATGATCAAGGTAGAGAGGGAGATTAAGATGAATGTATTAAATGCAAAATGCTTGTCATTTCTCATTGGTACAAAGCAGACAGTTACAATTTTTCCTGGAACTGCTCTTGGGGCAGCCCAACTGTGCAGAGGCCCTCATCAAAGTAAACTATAACTACATCATACAGCTCTTTGTTTCTGACCATTGTGTGGCATTATGTTTGTGCATACCTCCCTGCACCATGGAAAGGAGATGCTTTCACTTCTATTTTTACACATATTACTTTTTTTCATACCTGTTGATTTTTTGAAGTATGCCTCAAAAATCTTCCAAGCAGAAAAACAGCGGTAAGAGCTAAATTCTCAAAAGTAATAAGAAAAGGATAAGAAAGGTAGTTTCCTTATCTCAGTTTTTCCTGTTGTCCTGAAACCTCAAAAGCTATTCTGTATTTAATTCACAAGGCCTTGTGTGCATATTAATAGTAATTAACCAATTAGTAGCACTGCATTTTCTGCAGAACAAACAAATAAAAATACAGACTGGAAGATAAAACCAAGCCCAAATTTTATCCTTATTCATTGAAAACACTTAATCTTCATGGCCTGATTTCTGCCAAGTGAATCGCATTTGGCAATCCAAGGAGTCATTTGCTACACCAAAAATTATTTATATTTTCATTGTTGCCTTTTGGAGCTTAATGCAAAGACATTTCATAATACAAAAAGTAAAACACCTTGTAAAGGATTCTAAAATGGTGGAGAGCAATATCCCGTGAACGAGGAAAACCTCTCAAATGCAACACCAAACAAAAAGTACAGGCTCAGTGTTAGATTTATCAGCTAAGTGGCATATCAAACCAAAGCTATGAATGAGATTTGCTTTTAATTCCTCTATAAATTCTTACACCATCACTGCACATATTCTACATTATTTTTAATTAAATGTTATCTAGCAAAAGATACTGAGGAAGACCATTTCTGGAAGACCAGCCTTACATGATATCCTGGTTTTTGTATCTAAACTAAGATAAAGGCCCTGACTTAGCTTACAAGTAGAAAAAGAAAATAAAAGGTTCTTATTGCATCCTGTAAGCTTTTAGACTTTTACTGACATGAAAAACAACACCATTGAGTTTGTTGAAGTTTTTTCTTGAGATGTCCCAGGCTGGAATACCAGTGGTGCGAAGAGTCAGAGTTGTGATACGTTGGTGGAATTCGATGGGCAAAACTGTGGTATCTGATTGTGCCATGTGTGGTTGCTGTAACCAGTCCTATTAAACCTTTGATAAGCATCACAGTCACATAAAATCATGTGTTATGTGTGTAGGTTCCTACATACATGTGTCTTACAGATCATATCACAATTTGTCAGACGTAATATCTCCAAACTCATAGTTTCTTTACAAATGTTTACAATGTTACAGATAGGTTGACCCAGTCCAGAAACTTGTGGGCTTGGGGGATACCCACATAACTACTAGTGAGTATTTTGTTACGTGCCGATAATGGGTCAAGTAGTTCAGACATGTGATTATGACTCTGTGCCTCCTGTATATTTATCCCATGGATCCCTTGTGCATCTGTTATTTATTTAAGTATTTTTTTACTGTTAGCTTTAGACATATTTATGCTGGTGAGCATCTTTTCCATTAAAGACCATACAGAGGAAAAATTAATGTAGCAAGAAATACTGGCACATTAGATAGTGCAACAAGGGACTGAAGCACATTTCATCAAGAGTAAAGTGTTGAACGTTGTATAAGGTATAAAAATAGAATGAGCTGGTAAGCCTGACTTTCTCATACTGTGTATTTCAATAAGCAATTTGTATATATACTCCATTAGGATGTAAGAGCCTAAGACTGAATTGAAGTAGCTAAGCCAATTCATTTTTTCAATAACAAGGCAATTATTTCATGGCAAATGACTACAGATTTAAAGCATGAACTTATAACTATATATATATGAAAATACAGTAAAATCTAAATGAGGCTAGCTTTACAATGATCTGTTATAATAAAATATTATGTATATTTGGATGAGCACAGAGTAAGAGGCAAGGTCTCTCAAGTGCAGAGATCTTTGAAGTAAAAAGTTCAGCAATGCATCTAAATACAACCATTGCAAAGCTTCATATACACTTTTAAAATTACTTTTGTTTTCATGTTTAAATATCCATTTGTAGCTAATCTAATAAAGTAGTTGAAATTTAGGGTATAAAACTCAGCATTGCTTAGTGTAGGATGAGGGGGCAGTTAAAGGTCATTTCATTAGAGGTGAAAGACAGAAAAAAATTGCAGAAAAAGTATGTTGAAAATCTTTTTTCTGCCGTTTCAATTTCAATCTGACAGGGACTTGGCAGCTAACAGCAAAATCTGGGAAAGCCATGAACAAGGTTCAAAGCTGCTTTTTAAACGATAGCAAGCAGAAAAAAGAAACATGGAAAATAGACTCTTACTCTTCCCCCTCCCCCCCCCTCCTTTACTAGATTAGGACAAACATGGCACACCAGGGAAAGGTTTGAAGACCGAACAGTCCTGCACTTAACATTGATCAATACTTTAAAAAGTATTGTTTTCCTGAAAGAAACAAATGACACTATTACGTATAACCAAACATTGTTTACCTATCCAACAGTGAGAAAATGGGAATGTCTTTAAGTGCTTTTGAACATATAGACACTCAAATACACAGAGATGTGTTGCAGAATAGACCTTTGCAGACTAAGCTGGTGACCAGCAGAACTATGAATCAACACATTCCACAGCAGAAAATAAACAAGCAAATAACAGAAAAGGAAACATGTCACAAGCGCTACTTTAAATTGACTACTTTGTTTTAATTTGTTAATGGCTCATAATATACTAGAAATGCACTGTAACACATTAATATTTCATTAAATAATTTTCTTTTAGTAGCACAAAACCTCTCAATAGCAGCTTCTTTAGCTTGAAGCAGGGGAAAGCTGCTGATATGCCTGCAATTCTCCAGCAGATTCTTGGAAATATTTCATCCTCTACCTCTAGAAAAAAAAACATTTTGAACCTTATGCACTCACACAGTTCTGTCCCTTTTAGATTTGTCTGCATAGCTACAATCTCAGGCAGATGTATTTGTTTCTCCTTAGAGACTTATTCATATAAGAACAATTACAGCAGCTCCTCAGCTTTAGCATAGCTCTTCAAGTTCTATGGCCCTGTCCAGACAGAGCAGATAAATAGAGGAGGCCAAACTGCAGGGTCAGTTAAGTGGGTGATGGAGAGGGACAGTGGTTTGATGAGGGTAAGTACTTGATTGCAGTCATTTTAGACATTGATCATTAATTAAGTTCCAAATGTGTTCAATAACTCAGCTATTCCTGAGTTTATTTTTTTATTGTAAAGGAGGATGAGGTCTTCCTATGATGGAAACGATTGAGATCACAACCGTATGCTTTATATTTCTCATATTTCAGAAAATTCAAAGTCTGGAAAATCAAGGAAGTTCATACAAAAGAAAGATCTAGCAGGATCAAATTGAAAACTAGGCTTTCGTCAGCCTGGTTCTGAAAGGAATCTTAGCTACTATATGTGGAGTATTGCAAAAGCATCAGCTACACTCATCAAGGATAAAAAGGAGTCTGGAATACACAACAGATGCATCCCCTATGAAACCAGTTTGTGAGATGAACAAAAAATGTGTTAGCACCGCAGTATGTATTAAACACCTTCACAGCCAGCTAAAACCACTGCTTACAAAACTTCAATACTCAGTGATTGCCAAGGACTACCCTTGGGGTATTTTGGACAAATGAAACATTTGTCCATTGTTTTGGGACCATTTACAGTGAAGAATAGACTGCTTGCAGTAGTCACCAATAGTTTAAATTATTTTGATGTCTGTTAATGGGAACTACACAAAAATAACAACTCATTACTTACTTATCAACTCATCTGATAATTTCACATTTTACAACTAAACCTCTTAAACCATTTCACAATGAAATCTCTTACCAAAGACATAAAATACAGAACTTAAGCTACAAACATGAATATTACTGGGTTTTTTTCTGTTTCTTTACAGAATGGCTATACCACACAGCCATTAGTGTATGTCTACTACAGATTCCTGTAATATCACTCATTTAATAAGATGGTTCCTTTAATACTGATCTGCATTACTTGCTGAAAGGAGTTCTGCAAAAATGATCTATTTTGTGATGGATAATACCAAAACATTGAAGAAGCCTGAATTAGTTTTCCAGATGGCTCTTGTTTAGCATATCCCCTTTGAAACTACTTCCTACCAGGCAAAGGCAATACCTGGCAACTTGAAATTCCTCAAGGAATCAGTCCAAAACCTTTTGACCAGGATCCATCTGCACTAATGTCTTATTAAAAAGGAAAACCCTGCTACTAAAGCCAATATTTCTATTATTTGCAATTCATAAGAATACTTTGCAAAGTGGATTCTACAGGATACTGCTTGTCTTCAGACCATCTATCTGCCATTCATGGGCTATTGTTGTTCAGAGGCAGCTAGCTGGAGTTGCCCTGAGATGGATGGGGGAGCTGCTAAAAGGGTATTTTCAGGGAAAGGGTTCTGTCCCAATTCAGCATTCACCACCAGCTCTTTGCATATCCTCACAGGTTTATTTGACATTTGCTATGTCAGAAGAGACCACTGACATCCTGTATAATACAAGTTATCTAATTTCACCCAGTTACGCCTGCACAGTCCTCTATACAGTGATAGGCAGCAGAAAGGCATCCAGACCTTTGTAAGGCATCAAGAGAGGGATGACCTATGATTTCGCTTTGGAGTTGGTTGCAGTGGTTAATCAGCATCAGCATTAAAAATGCACACCTCATTTCTAATCTGAATTTACCTGTCTGCTTCTTCTGAATGCCACTTCTTGAGATGTCTTCTTGTGACAGCCTGGCGAGTCCTTTGGCACTTGGCATCTCTCACTTTGTAAAGTACCTATACACTTTCAACACAGATTCTTCTTTTGATAAGTTCAAAGTCTTGCAATATAAGACATTTTCTCCATCTCCCAAATAATTTCTGTGGCCCTTTCTTGAACCGTTCCCAATTTTCAACATCCCTTAAAAAAAGAACAGGAAAGGTAGATACAACATTCTGAAATACTACTCTCATTTATAATATCCAAAGATTACGCTAACCCCCATTGCCACAGTATCTACTGGGATCTCATGTTTAATTGCTTGTCCACTGTGACCTTTAAATACTTTGCACTCACCCTTTACCAAAATACAGTTCCTCATGCTGTAAGTATGAGTTTGTTTCTAGATATATATGACTGTGTGTTTGGTTCTACTAAACCATATTTTGTGTGACTAGGTTCAGGTGATAAAACTTAACTGTGCACAGTTATATCATTGACAACTTTGTGATAGATATACATTTTTATGATACTAATTTTATATTTACTTCCAGCTCTATAATCTTAACTAAGAGTGGAGTAAGGTGTACAATTTCTGAATGATTCCACCCAAAACATCAGGATTTTTTTTTTAAATTGACAACTCCTGTTATAAGTGTTTAAATCTATGTTATTACACATATATTATGTTATCTTTCTATTACTCTGGAATTACATAGGTGGAATCACAAATGAAATGTGCTTGTTCATGAAAGAGTTAATGCTAATTTTTTTCAGAAGAATTTGATTGGTTAATCAAGAACCTGCAATTTTCACAGGCAGAACAATCTGATAATCAGTCACAGTTTTATAACTAGCTCATTAAAGGCAGGACTATTTTAAACAGCAAATGGTATCCTATTAGCAAAAAATGTACATACTCTTCATAGGTGCCAAGATCTTGAGGTAAATTCTAAAGTGCCTCTAATATTTTACTAGCGGTTTGGCTATTATAATTTCTTTAGAAAAATAAAATCCTTTATTTCACAAAGTGATCAAGAAAATGAATATGCATTCACTGATTATAATCAATCTGTTTAACGGGAAGATACCATAAAGGTACTAAAGAACATGAGTAAGATGACAAAATAGATCTTCAGTTTCTGGCATTCACACATAGTCATGGAGGGGATTCAGTATTACCAAAATTTATCTGGGTCTCCTTGGTCACCCTTTCAATTTCTCTGATATCACCCATTTTGAACTACCAAGGTCAGAACTTAAAAGAAGTGGAGACAACTTAGGAATATGGCAAAAACAATCCTGTGAATGCTGGTTTTGGTATTTTGGAAACAACCTTCACAAAAAGGTTGTTTGCTTTGCATTTATATTGTAAAAATCTTGGAAAAATCTTCAGCTATGCTGGAGCAGAACCTAATGTTGTTGAGAAAAGAGTGGAGTGTAAGTGTTGATGTAATTTCTATTGGACTGTCATGGCAAATTAAGAGCAGATATGCAGGGAATTATTGAAAGTGCAGAGGCCCAGTGTCTGGGTACTTGACACTCCTGAATTTGGGTGAAATGCACTGGTATCCTTCATGGCTTTGTCTGCACCACCAGCCTTGATGTTGACTAGTAGCAAGTTTGCTGGACATCATTAAAGGATGACAAACAACAAGCGTGACCTTGCAGTGGCAGTGAAATGGCTCTGGAGATCGTTGCTGTACAATGCCCTTTAAAGCACAGAAACACATCTACTGTCATCAAGGATGCCCTCATAGCTTAAAGATCTGTCCTGCCCGGCTAAGAATACAATCCAGAGTTTCTAAGTTTGTAGGTTTTACAAAAAAAGTATATGAAAATACTCTTAAAGATGTTTGTTATAAAACTCACTAAAACATTCCTAAATCAGTTGTGTAAGCTATGCAGAATAATCCTATACTGCAGTAATGTAGCATTTGGTTGGAGTGAACCATATAATTTACTTTCACAAATTCACGCTAAGAAACTCTTTACACTGTATTAAGATGTTTCTCTCTTATTGTATACAACCACCGAATGGAGAAAGGGAGCTAATGTAGCTGTCAACCGTCAGCGATCTCTGTGCATCCCAGGATAAATGAATCCCCCAGGAGTAATTCTGCTGAAGTCACTAAGAGATAAATTTGGGCTCTTAGTTCAACTGTAGTTCTCTGGGGCAGAGAACCCTTGGGTTTTTTCTTTTATTCTCTCATATGCAATAACAATCGCAAAGGTACCCTGATCTCTGATGTTCTTATATCTGGATTCTAACATCCATATGATCCATATACAATAATAATACATACATATTTAAAAACATTGGACTTTCAGTGGAAAAATATGTAGCATCTATATTACATATATATCATACATATTCATCTGTACTATATATCGGGGGCATGCTTTATCCTTTTTAATGCACATACTCAAGAATTTCTCCCTGTTCCTATGTATTTTTTTAATTTTACTATTCACTTTTTTTTAAACGAAACAAGGAAAGGAGAAACAATGAGAGGTGGCTCTAGTTTGCTTCAGGATGGTGTGTTTCAGCTTATGGTGCTTTACTGTATCTCTCAAACCACACTAGTACTAGATATCTCCCTGTGGAAAGTAGCAATTACCTCCAATATCTCTGATCTGAAGTAATCCCTGCTACATGCGCAGCTCATTGTGAGTGATGAGGGCCTACTGTTTGCTGAGTCTAAAACCAAATGATCTTTCACAAGCAAAATTTAAACTTGAAATAGGATTCTCTGGCTCTTGATTCCTACTCTATTTTTTCCGTGTACTTTATATATTCCCAAATAAGGTTCAGGCTGGCTACAGATGGTGCTGGTGCGTAATGAGACGGGCTCAGAAGCCACTCCAGTTCCCAGGGGAGGGTTCTGTAATGGAACTAACTATGTATTGTCCACCTTATATACTAGATTTGATTTTGGACTATTTGCCCAACTGTGTTTGTTTATTGCTTAGCACTGGAGGGCTTCCATTAACTGTGGGTTGATTGAACATAGACTATGGAGTTAGGAGAAATGGGACATTTTTTTCTTCTGAATGCTGATATAATCCCTTTTCTTTAGCTGACAGTTTAGCCCCTTCACCAACAGAAACTGTTAGAAATAGTCTGGCGGCTGCATGATGCTGGTGAGAGACGGGTTTTTCTGACCCTTTGAACAAATTCCACCTGATTTACTGAAAATTAGCGCTTCCGAAGTTTGTAAGAACACAAAAACTTCACCTGGTAAAGCACTGTCACTCACAGATGAGAACAGAAATTGCTGTCTTTCATATGGGGAGATTAATATGGAAGATCCCATACATTTTGTTCACATAGCACAGCAACGTATTTTCATAATTCTCGAACAAAAACTTCAATTTAGCAAATCAGTTACCGATATCCAGATGCAAACTGAAGTTTTAACATTTTTTAACTAATGAAAGCATTCATCATTTTAGTGAAGCAACTCATCAAGGAACTAAATTAAGAAGAAATAAATTGCTATCATAATAATCATGATGAAGTTATTTGTAATTACATTTAAACACACGGGTCCAGGAGAAGCTTCTATTTTCTTGTCCTGTTCGATACTGCTGAAAATAGCCATCATAGCTATAGCTTTTAATATCCAGTACATATATATTTCCTTCTAAGAAATAGCATGAGAACTGAAAGTAGGTTAATGGTGCTGTTTCACCAGTATAGTACACAAATTCAGTTCAGGTAAAAAATTCCAAAATTTAAAAAAAAAATGTATTATCATTCTGGCTGTATCTGGGAAACAAGATGAGAAATCAGAATCCTAACAGGCTGCTTCCAAATAGAGGGGAGAAAAATTATATTTTAAATGTAAATATTCACCTGCTTAGCATACTGACAAAAAGACCATTTTAAAGATGTCAGACATGGCAGTAACTATTGAGCTTGTTCTTATTAGTTTTTATTGTATAGGTGCTATTTAAGCTCCTAAACTATTGGTGTAATGTTAAAGTAAGATTATAAGAATGTAAGATCCAGGGAGAAGATAAATTGAGAAATTACTTATATATATCTACTATATACAACATACGGATATGATTTTATAGAAATACATTTGAATATAGATATATATATATAAACACATGTATGCCTTAGATACTACACTTCTTAGGATTTATAATAGTGTAAAGTGCATGAAACTATATTCAGGGATCACACTGAGGAGGGGGAAATAGTGATACTTTTCTAGCCTTTACCCACATCAAATCTACTCAGAGTATATTGTGGAGATGTACAAAATACGATCACAGATGCTTTCTGCATATTTTGAGGCCCCTCTCAGAGAGCTCACTGTGAGCCACTGAGCTTTTGAACATAGTTTCCCGGTGAGAGAGGGTCAGATGGTTTCTGCTCACCCTACTGAGCTTAGCTCCTCCTTCACAGTGTAGAGACGGGATTTGTGGTGCTAGACTGAGCTGTCAATCACATCAGAAGATATATCTTTTCAGAGTGCAATACCCTCTCTCTGACTTTGGACAAGCTACGTAAGGGAGATTATCATTATTCAGCGTGCCCAGCCTTGACACATGGATGACTACACATGGGAACTGACTGGGGGCACAAACCTCAATGAGCACAGGTGGGTAGGATGTGCTTTTTGAGTTACACATAGAATATGTGTCTTAGAAGCATAGATCTGACCTGCCCTGCAGAATTAATACCATTTTAGATATGACAACACAACCCATAGTATAGGCATAAACACACATAAATGGAGCTTCTCCACCAGCTTAGCTCTTCCAAGGACATAAGCCAAGAAAAAAGATCTTCTGGCCACCTTTCTGCAGGTATGCTGACACAGTGAAGTCAGGCAACTTCTGTGAAATTTAGCATGCTGTTGGGAACAGTGCCCATACCATGGCAAGGAAAGAGGAGACAGGGAATAATGTCCCACAGCACCACCATTCAAACCCACTTTTATCATGATGTTTCAAGTATGAAAAAGGAAAGCTTGCAAACAAAGCAGAAGGCAGCCACCAACAAAGATGAAGTCTCTGCTTAAAAATAAGTTTTCTGATGAAAGTTCATAATCCTCTAATGAATTGAAAAGGCCACTTGATATCAAACATTTTTAGTTTTTCCTTTCACTCTGAAATAGTTATCTATTCTTTCATGTTTTACATGACTGCACAGCACAGTGTATGGTCACTGAGAACAATAATTTCTTTTTGTTTCCAGCAATAATAGCTTTGGAGAATTCAGTCACAACTGGAAATTCAGAAAGCTAGTCCCAGGCTATTAAAAGAGGGAGTTAGACTTAAAAGCATTTGCCATAAAGGCAAAGTCACACATTCCCTTTCTATATGATGTGGTAAGACAACAGTGCACAAATGCCAATGTTGCTGAATACTCATTCACTTAGTGAACGATTTCGTATCAGGTAAGTGCCTCACTTTTTGAAGTTTTTTTATGTGATATCTTCAGACTTTTCACGGCCTTAACAAGTATTAAAATACTTCTTAGACTTAATTCCTTTTTGCAGAGAGGATAACGGAGGCACACAGGAGTAGGTTCACAAGGAGAAGCTCACATGCTTCCTAAACTGCCTTTGACCTTTGTCAGATACCAACTGCATCTCTGTTCCTCACAGAACCCAAGCGCTCACAGCATGTATGACCATTACCTAAACATGATTAAGCTACTTAGCATCTGTTTCACACCCAAGGTAACAAAAATCACAAAATAGGTGTTCAACTGTATACCTTGCTTTAAGGTATGACAAGTATTGACTAGAAACCTTTAAACTCAGGTCCTTTTCCAACTGACTGCCATCACAAAGAGAGCATGGAGTCATTTTTTCTCTCAAACAGTCTGTCTTAATCAGGGCTATTTCATACAAAGGAGACCAGCTTCAGCAGGAAGGACTGGGAGCAAGCCTGCAGTTGTTTGGTAGCTTTTGTTTACAGTGGGCAGAGTGGCTTTGGAAGAATCACTGAGCCACCTCACCCAGGAGCAAGGGCTCCTTTCCAGTCCGGTTTGTTAATCTTTGGTATTTCCTACTTCTCAGCTTGGAAAACTGTTGTCTTACCATGCTGGAGGTCCTCCCAGGAGCTCCTCCGTTTGGCACCCATTGCCCCATCTGTAGTGTGGGAGACCCTCAGGATCCACACTGGGAGCAAGGAGGCTTCAACCACTGTATAAGACTTTCTCCCTGCTTACCCTTAGGGCGAAAGCACCAGGTAATGGAAAATACCTAATTTGAAAGTACTTTGCCAGTCATTACAGGTGGTATTTCAAGATCACATACTAGAACAAAGAAATGGAGTTTTGATCTACCGATTCGGAAATCATAACAAAGTAATGAGTAAAATTAGGAGTTTGGCTACATTTTCTGAATGACTTTTACCAGTGGATTTTTAGCAACACGTCCGTTTAAATGTTCATTCGCTGGAGTTTTCAGAATAACCAGCAGTCACAGACAGATTGGTCTTGCATGAACTGAATGAAGAATTTCCATTTTAAGGTCTTTTCTGCTTACTTTTAGGTTTTGTTGATGTGACTTTGTGTCTCTCTGTGTTTGAGGCTACTTTGGGGACCTCATGCAGTAAGTTACAATGATGGAGCATGACAGTCAGAATAGCACACACTATTAGCTAGAGCTCGACTCTATTACAGTACTATGTTTGGTGACACAGAATCAAGAGACTCAAGGATACAAGGTCAAAGGTAGCAAAACATTACATTAATCTGTTCTGTTTGCAGGCACAAGTACGTCAATCCCCAAGTATAATACAGTGTTAACAGTTTAATTATAAGAAGCGAAGTGTTAAGTGTTTTATTTAATTCAAAAAAAACCTTTTCTCTAAATATAAAAAAGAATTAGAAAGCATCACATTATTTAGATTTGCATATATAAACAGGAGTTATTTCCCCTTATTTTATTAATTGCTTACTATTGGTTTTGTGGAGGAATAGTCAACCTACTCATAATAAATAAAATTTACATGAAGGTGCAACAAAATAAAGAAACCAAAAAGGAGTGCTTAGTTTGTAAGTTTGGCAGATATAAATTATTGAAAATAAACACAGGTGTATGATTTCTTGGGAAAGGAATCTACATTTGTAACTATGTACTGAAGTATCACAAATAGTGTTT